>NC_091203.1:10216169-10516169 GCF_040958095.1 Procambarus clarkii | reverse complement strand
TAGTGGAGGTAGGTACTGGCCAGTGTGGCAGCGCACGTGTAGTCCCATACCACTTGCTTACCATCCTTCCAAGGTAGCAAGGTGACCCCATCAGGGCGCTTCTGAGGGTCGTTAGGTCTGGATAAGTGTGGTTCTCTTTGTGCCGGGCAGCGGGCTGTGGCGAGGCTCCTCTTGATGATGTCGTTGACTTCTTTATGTCTTGCAATTTTACCCTGTGATTTACGACATACCAGACCATGACGACCATATTGGTCTGCCATCGCAGTTCCGCAGATGCACCTATGTTCGGTGAGGATGGGGGCGGCAAGGCGAAGGGCAACTCCAGTGCGGAGAGCATCATGACTGAGGCGAGTTCCCAGGGCTGCATTGAGCACAGCAAATAAAAAATCCCCGGCGTGGGGTGCTGTTACCGCTAGGAGGCGGGCTTTGTTTTCAGCATCAGCGTTGTCAATCATTGCTGTGACAGTTTTTTCCATTATGGGGCTATCCCAGTGGGCCTGCTTGTGGTCTTTTGGGACTTGTGGTCGGGGTTGAGGGTGTGCAATGGTGTCCCATTGTCTGGCTGCTTCGATGAACGTTTGATCATGAGTTCCCGCTGTCTCTCTCATACGCTCTGGTAGGATCTGCCCTACCAATTCGTTGGCTGCTGTACATGAGGATAAGAATGCTGGAAGTGCTACCTCAGTTGCCTTTCGTATGCCCATCCCTCCAAATCTCACTGGTAGTGTTGCTTGGTCCCACTGACTGTCATCTAAATCTAGGTTGAGCGCCTTCCTGAATATTGACCTGAGGAGCTCATCATATTGATGTAGAAGTGGGTTGCCAAAAGTTGGTGCACCCCTTAAGAAGTATGTTAGCCTGGGCAAGGTAAGGCACTTTGTGAGAAGGTAGAGGGCATCGTGGGAGTCCAAGTCCCCAATTCTCTCTTCCATCCTCTTTAGGTCTCTAAACTTTTCGTCAAGGACTGCAGCAATGGCATTGTGGCCCAGAGGTGCTCCGAGTAGTGTGCTGTCGGTAGGTTTAACGACTGAGGCTTCTGGTAGAACTGATTTCACTGCTCTAATGATTACTTCACTGGATGCAATAATTTCGCACTTGGAGGGGTTAAGAACGAGACCCATGGACTCCCCCCGTGTCTTCACCAGCTGTAGGTCTTCTAGCAGGGAATCTTGTGTGCCTGCCAGAGTGACATCATCCAGGAACCAGATGTCGAGCTCATGAGGTGATTTGATAAAATGCTATGCCCAAGATTACCATCCAAGTGCCGGCGGGGAAGTGGTTCAAATAGCTTCGGCTATCACTTCCTTATGTCCGGTCGTGATGGTCAAGCGGATTAAGGCGTCCCTGTACATACCAGTTGCGTTGCTCCTGGCAGTATGGGTTCGAGTCACTTCTGGGGTGTGAGTTTTCAGTTGTATATAGTCCTGGGGACCATTCAGGCTTGTTTGCATTTGTGTTCCTCACGTGTGCCCCAAAGAATGAGGTGATTTGATAAAATGCTATGCCCAAGATTACCATCCGAGTGCCGGCGGGGAAGTGGTTCAAATAGCTTCGGCTATCACTTCCTTATGTCCGGTCGTGATGATCAAGCGGATTAAGGCGTCCCTGTACATACCAGTTGCGTTGCTCCTGGCAGTATGGGTTCGAGTCACTTCTGGGGTGTGAGTTTTCAGTTGTATATAGTCCTGGGGACCATTCAGGCTTGTTTGCATATATATATATATATATATATATATATATATATATATATATATATATATATATATATATATATATATATATATAAATATATATATATATATATATATATATATATATATAAATATATATATATATATATATATATATATATATATATATATATATATATATATATATATATTGTAGGCTACAAAGCCTGCCCAAGTCAGCGCAACTTACAGATCCTTCGGGCCATCCGCTGCAAAGTGCAGCAGAGCGCCAGGCAATGTGCCAACAACTTTTGGCTCCAGCTCTGCTCCCAGATACAGACTGCAGCGGATACAGGCAATGTACGGTGAATGTATGACGGCATCATGCAGGCCCTCTGCCCAGTCCAGGGGAAGACCGCTCCTCTGAAATCTGCCACTGGCGAGGTGATTCAGGACCAGACACTGCAGCTGAAGCGCTGGGTCGAGCACTACTCTGAGCTATATGCCAGAGACAATGTGGTCACCGAAGATGCCCTGAGCGCCATTGAGTGTCTGCCTGTGTTAATGGAGCTCGAGAGCGAACTGACCCTGGAAGAACTCAGCGATGCCCTAGACTCCCTTGCTTCTGGTAAAGCTCCTGGCAAAGATGGCATTCCTGCTGAGACCTTGAAGTGCTGCAGAGGTGGCCTGCTCATGGAGCTGCATGAAATTCTCTGCCTCTGCTGGGAAGAAGGAGAGGTGCCACAGGACATGAGGGATGCCAACATCGTCACACTGTATAAGAATAAAGGTGACAGGGGCGACTGCAACAACTACCGTGGAATCTCCCTCCTCAGTATTGTCGGAAAGCTGTTTGTTCGAGTCGCATTGAAGAGGCTCCAAGTACTTGCAGAGAGAGTCTATCCAGAATCACAATGCGGATTCAGAGCTGGTAGGTCCACCATCGACATGGTCTTTTCCCTCAGACAACTGCAGGAGAAATGCAGGGAACAGAAGCAGCCACTCTTTGTAGCCTTCATAGATCTGACGAAGGCCTTCGACCTCGTCAGCAGGGATGGCCTGTTTAAGATCCTCCCCAAGATCGGATGCCCACCCAGGCTCCTCAGCATCATCAGATCTTTCCATGAGAACATGAGGGGCACCGTGGTCTTTGATGGCCTAACATCAGACGCCTTTGACATCCGAAGTGGAGTAAAGCAGGGCTGCGTACTGGCTCCAACCCTATTCGGGATTTTCTTCGCAGTTATGCTGCGGCACGCCTTCGGATCTGTCACGGAAGGCATTTACCTCCGGACCAGGTCGGATGGAAAGCTATTTAACCTCGCCAGGCTGAGAGCCAAGACAAAGGTTCGGCTGAGGTGTCTGCGCGACTTCCTCTTTGCCGACGACGCAGCAGTCACTGCCCACTCAGCTGAAGACCTCCAACGGCTCATAACCCGCTTCAGCGAGGCCTCTCAGGCTTTCGGACTCACCATCAGTCTGAAGAAAACACAAGTCATGGGACAAGGAGTGGACTCCCCACCTGACATCGGCATCTCTGATTCCAAACTGGAAGTCGTTCACGACTTCGTGTACCTGGGCTCCACAATCTCTGACTCCCTCTCTCTTGATACGGAGCTAAACAAACGCATCGGTAAGGCATCTACTACCATGTCCAAACTGACAAAGAGAGTGTGGGCCAACAATAGGCTTACTGAGTATACTAAGATTCAGGTTTACAGATCCTGTGTCCTGAGCATCTCCTTTATGGCAGTGAGTCTTGGACACTCCGCGCCCGTCAGGAAAGACAGCTGAATGCCTACCACATGCGCTGCCTTAGACACATCTTGGACATCACCTGGCAGGACAAGGTGACAAACAACGTCTTGGGGAGAGCAAGAATCACCAGCATGTACACAATGCTGAAACAGAGACGAATGCGCTGGCTCGGGCACGTTGTGCGAATGGGCGACGGCAGGATCCCCAAGGATCTCCTGTACGGAGAGCTGAGGCAGGGAAAGCGTCCAGCAGGCAAGCCCCAGCTACGGGACAAAGTCGTATGCAAAAGGGACCTGAAAGTCATAGACGTCGATCTTGCTATATGGGAGACACTGGCTGCAGACCGTTCAGCCTGGAGGCAGTCTGTTCAACGAGGTCTCTCCAAGTTCGAGGAGTCACTTGCCAAGGAATCGGAGGCAAAGAGACAGAGAAGGAAAGCCGGTAGCCAGGAAGACAGACCAGAATCTGACTTCGTTTGTGCTCGGTGTGGGATGGACTGCTACTCTCAGATTGGCCTCATCAGTCACACCAGACGCTGCACCAGGATTGACAACTAGGGCGCAACTCCATAGTCTCCCGAGACTGAAGGATGCCTACTATATATATATATATATATATATATATATATATATATATATATATATATATATATATATATATATATAAATATATATATATATATATATATATATATATATATATATATATATATATATATATATATATTTATATATATATTTATATATATATTTATATATATATATATATATATATATATATATATATATATATATATATATATATATATATATATTTATATATATATTTATATATATATATATATATATATATATATATATATATATATATATATATATATATATATATATATATATATATATATATATATATATATATATATATATATATATATATATATATATAGCCTCGAGGCTTTATAGCCTCGGAGAAGAAAATAAAAAGTATTCAGAGGAGACCTTGTGGTTTCTCACTGAACACTAATATTATCTTCTCCTACCACCCCAATCCTTTTATATGTACACATATATATTTACTTTATTTGAACTTTGTTACAAAAAAGTAGTTACATATTGGTTACAAAGATGGTTATCATAGGTTGTCGAGTTCCTCCAGCTCCTCAGATGGCGGGCAGGAACCCTGGATGCAGTGCGCATTTCCCCTCTGTATCGCCACACTGAGGCGCTGGAAAAGAAAGCTTGCAGCTTTTGGGTCCCTTGTTGTTTCAATGAGCCTAGAACCCAGTTCCTTCAAAAAACTGGTAGCACTTTTACCCTAGGCGCCGAGTGTCTCAGAAGCAATGGGGACAAAATTGTAGTGGTGATCCAGTTCTCAATACTTATGGGATTTGGCTGATCTCCTGTGGGTGGCAGCGCCACCTGGTTGTGCAACACTGAGGTTAATGTAGGTGTTAGCCAGGGTTGATACACACATGTAGTCCCATACCAACTGCTTGCCATTCTTCCAGGGATTCACTGTGATGCCATCCGGGCGACCAATAAGAGCATCAGAGTTACGGGGCATAAGGTAACGGGGCTCTCTTTCAGCTGGGCATCCAGCTGTGGTGAGGCTCCTCTTGATGATGTCATTAACTTCACTGTACCTCGAGTGCCATCCCTCTGTGCTTTGGCAGAGTAGGCCATGGTGGCTGTACCTGTCAGCCACCACCTCGCCGCAAATACACCTATATCTGGTGTGGATTGGGGCAGCAAGGCGGAGGACCACAGCAATTCGGAGGGCGTGTGGTGTGAGACGCGTGCCAGTTGCCGACATTGGGGTTGCTAACAGGAAATCCCCTGCATGTGGTGCTGCTACTGCTGTGAGTCGAGCAATGTCGTGTTGTGTTGTTGCAGCACCCAGGCACTCTGCAGCAACTTGGTCTACAATGGGGCCATCCCAGCTGGATTGCTTGTGGGCTTTTGGGGATGGTGGTTGAGGTGATTGGCCTGCACGAGAGGCCCACTCTGCGGCACAGCGTGTAAAATTGGGATCATGTACACCTGCCAGCTGATGTAAGTGGGCAGGTAGAATTTCCTTCATAAGGTCGTCGGATGCTGATAAGGAGGAGAGGAAGGCTGGAACAGCGATTTGTGTTGCTGTTCGAACTCCGAGGCGCCCAAGTCTTACAGGAAGAGAGGCTTGTTTCCACTGTAGGTCATCGAAAGAGAGGTTAAGGGCTTTTTCTAGCATTGATTTCAGTAACCGGTCATACTCACTTAGATTTTGGCTACTGTAAGATGGTGAACACCTCAGAAAGTAGGTTAACCTGGGGAGGGACAGACATCTGGTGATGAGGTAGAGTGCATCATGAGTATTAATATCCTCAATCCTCCCATCCATCCTCTTAATGTAGGCGATTTTCTTATCAAGGACCTCATCGATGGCTTTGAACCCCAGGGGAGCTCCTAGGAGTGTGCTGTCTTCAGGTTTAGTTTTATGGGTATTTGGCAGAAGACCCTCTATTCTCTCTACGATGCCCTGGTTGAAACATATTATTTCACATTTAGAAGGGTTCAGGGTGAGGCCTAAAACTGCACCTTGCTCCTGGATTTTTCTGATGTCCTCCAGGAGGGAGTCTTGGGAACCAGCTAGGGTACCATCATCCAAGAACCAGATGTTAAGCTCGCTGGACACGACCTCTGTGACTTGTTTGATGACTAAGCAGAAAAGGAGAGGAGCAAGGGGGTCACCCTGTTGGACGCCTTCTCGCGAGTCAATTTCTTGTTCGCCAAAAAGTAGCTTAAGATCCATACTGTAGCATGAATGTACAAAAGGGTAGAGGGAAGGGAAATGACTATGAACCGCACGGAGTACAGCATCCCTCTGCACCAAATTGAAGGCATTTTTTAAATCTAGCTTGATAAGGTCCTTTTGGCCTGTGATGTTGGCGATGAAGGCTCGAGCTGCATGGGCTGCCGCCTCACACCCTTGTGGAATGCCAAACCCGAGCTGTTTTGGCTTCAGCATGTTGGCCGCTGCATCACTAACTGTTCTTGCAGCTGCCTTTGCGACGAGACGCCGGAGAGAATTGCCCACAGCTATTGGCCTGATCCCTCCATCCTTTTTCTTTAGAGCACAGAGAGATGCTCCAAAAAAGATAGGTCTTATTGACGCTTTTATGTTGCCAGCTAGACATGTTTTGGTGAATCTGGTTAGTTCCACCAAGAGGTTCTTTGCAATGTCACCCAGTGCAGGGTTGAGCATTTGCTTGAGGTGGTTGGGTTTTAGTCCTGTGAACCCACCTGCTGATCCTGTAGGGAAGGACATGGCTGCTTTATGGACCACAGATTCAGCCACCCAGAGAGGTTCTGCTCCGGTAACCCCCAATTGTACAATGTCGTCCTCACGCGGAGCCCTGGGTGGGTGTTTCTCCCTTAGGGCTTGAGCTGTTGCGGCATCTCTGTTGGTAATTGAGTCCTCACTGGTGATGACTCGTATTGCGCCAATAGTGTTTCCTTCTTCTGTTTTCTTGGTGACTGATGTTCTGATTTTTGATGTCTCGGATATGCCACTGTTACTCTTCCTGCCGTGGGTGTTTCTCGCGCGAGTGGGAAGGCGCACCTGGTTGTCCTCCCTGGGAAAATCATTTATAGCTTTGATGACTGAGGCAGCTAAGGTTTTGTCTCTCCTTGCAGGGGTGGCTAGACATATGTTACCAAACATTAGGAGGTTATGCCATGCTTGGGTCGTTCCAGGAGAGTCGTTGACCTTTCTCAGGAGGGCAGATAATTTGGCTGCTGCATGGGGGCGGGTTGCTTTAGGGATGTGTTCCAAGGTTCAGGCTAATGTTGCTTTAATAGCTTCTAATAAATTTTCTGTGGGAATGAAGGTCTGGGAGGTGTTTTGCCTTACGGGCGGTGTGGGCTGTTGATTGGTGTGGGGAGGCGACGTGGTGGGGTGGGTAGGAGGGGGAGAGCAGGTACTTCCCGGCCTGGGCGCTGGGTGGGGGCGGGGGTCAGGGCGACACTAACACTGGTATAATTCCCCCGTATATCACTGCACAATAATGAATGATATATATACACATACTAGAATGATATATATATACTGCACAATAATGAATGATATATATATATATATATATATATATATATATATATATATATATATATATATATATATATATATATATATATATATATATATTAGTATATTTTGGTAGCAGTCTTTCCTGTAGACATATATTATTAAATATGACCGAAAAAGTAAGATGAATAATTCTAACACGAATTTTCTCAGTCTTTCGTACATTACGCTTCACTGTTGGAGGTAAATCAAAAATTAATTCTCCAAAATTCATTTTTATTTCTAGTCTGACGCGACACGGGCGCGTTTCGTAAAACTTATTACATTTTCAAAGACTTTAGTTCACAAATACACAACTGAATAGAACTTACGTATCTCCGATTTTATATCTACATTTGAGTGAGGTGGGAGGGGTGATGTGGCATTAACACAAGACAGAACAAGAGGGGATATTAATAGGGTATTAAAAGTATCAACACAAGACAGAACACAAACAATGGGTATTGAATAGAAGTGTTTGTAGAAAGCCTATTGGTCCATATTTCTTGATGCTTCTATATTGGAGCAGAGTCTTGAGGTGGGTAGAATATAGTTGTGCAATAATTGGCTGTTGATTGCTGGTGTTGACTTCTTGATGTGTAGTGCCTCGCAAACGTCAAGCCGCCTGCTATCGCTGTATCTATCGATGATTTCTGTGTTGATTACTAGGATTTCTCTGGCGATGGTTTGGTTGTGGGAAGAGATTATATGTTCCTTAATGGAGCCCTGTTGCTTATGCATCGTTAAACGCCTAGAAAGAGATGTTGTTGTCTTGCCTATATACTGGGTTTTTTGGAGCTTACAGTCCCCAAGTGGGCATTTGAAGGCATAGACAACGTTAGTCTCTTTTAAAGCGTTCTGTTTTGTGTCTGGAGAGTTTCTCATGAGTAGGCTGGCCGTTTTTCTGGTTTTATAGTAAATCGTCAGTTGTATCCTCTGTTTTTTCTCTGTAGGGATAACGTTTCTATTAACAATATCTTTCAGGACCCTTTCCTCCGTTTTATGAGCTGTGGAAAAGAAGTTCCTGTAAAATAGTCTAATAGGGGGTATAGGTGTTGTGTTAGTTGTCTCTTCAGAGGTTGCATGGCTTTTTACTTTCCTTCTTATGATGTCTTCGACGAAACCATTGGAGAAGCCGTTATTGACTAGGACCTGCCTTACCCTACAGAGTTCTTCGTCGACTTGCTTCCATTCTGAGCTGTGGCTGAGAGCACGGTCGACATATGCGTTAACAACACTCCTCTTGTACCTGTCAGGGCAGTTGCTGTTGGCATTTAGGCACATTCCTATGTTTGTTTCCTTAGTGTAGACTGCAGTGTGGAAACCTTCGCCCTCTTCCATGACTGTTACATCTAGAAAGGGCAGCTTCCCATCCTTTTCCATCTCGTAAGTGAAACGCAGCACGGAACTCTGCTCAAATGCCTCCTTCAGCTCCTGCAGATGTCTGACATCAGGTACCTGTGTAAAAATGTCGTCAACATACCTGCAGTATATGGCCGGTTTCAAGTTCATGTCGACTAAGACTTTTTGCTCGATGGTACCCATATAGAAGTTTGCAAACAGGACACCTAGGGGAGAACCCATGGCGACCCCATCTACTTGCTTATACATGTGCCCATCCGGGCTCAAGAAGGGTGCCTCTTTAGTACAAGCTTGGAGTAGTTTCCTCAGAATATTTTCTGGTATGTCAAGAGGAGTACAGGCTGGATCACGATACACTCTGTCGGCTATCATTCTGATTGTCTCGTCCACAGGTACGTTGGTAAACAGCGATAGATACAGCGATAGCAGGCGGCTTGATCGCTGTATCTATCATCGATAGATACAGCGATAGCAGGCGGCTTGACGTTTGCGAGGCACTACACATCAAGAAGTCAACACCAGCAATCAACAGCCAATTATTGCACAACTATATTCTACCCACCTCAAGACTCCGCTCCAATATAGAAGCATCAAGAAATATGGACCAATAGGCTTTCTACAAACACTTCTATTCAATACCCATTGTTTGTGTTCTGTCTTGTGTTGATACTTTTAATACCCTATTAATATCCCCTCTTGTTCTGTCTTGTGTTAATGCCACATCACCCCTCCCACCTCACTCAAATGTAGATATAAAATCGGAGATACGTAAGTTCTATTCAGTTGTGTATTTGTGAACTAAAGTCTTTGAAAATGTAATAAGTTTTACGAAACGCGCCCGTGTCGCGTCAGACTAGAAATAAAGATGAATTTTGGAGAATTAATTTTTGATTTACCTCCAACAGTGAAGCGTAATGTACGAAAGATTGAGAAAATTTGTGTTAGAATTATTAATCTTACTTTTTCGGTCATATTCAATAATATATATATATATACATATATGTATATATGGAGTTGCGCTCTGGTTGTCGGTCTGGAGTGGCCTCACCAGGGCGCAAAGGAGTAGGAGACACATATATATATATATATATATATATATATATATATATATATATATATATATATATATATATATATATATATTGTGACGGGAAAGTGTAGGAGTGTTGATGTTCGGCAGTCCTCCAATGGGTGGTGTTAATGCCTAATCACACTTACAAAAAAAAGATAGACTGCTTGGATGTTTATCTGTGGTAAAGTAAGGGAAGACACGCAAAACACATAGTATGAACAATGAAACTTTAATTAATATAGAAAACAAATTAAAAACAAAGACAATCTCTTGGTTATGTACAGTGCAAACAAACAAGTCCAAAAAATACAACATAAGAATAAAGAATAGGGATGACGTTACTCTACAATATTATAAAGACAAAGTGAGAAATAAGCAGGTGCTGAGAATATAGCGCTAGTTGAGAAACATCCACCTGATAGACAGCGTATATCAGTTAGTTGTTCACGGCTTGAGAGCAGAAGAATATTCTGACTTCAATGGCTGGTTCAAGCCCAGACATCAACTTGCAGAGGGCACTGAGGTGTAGGTGTGCAGTCGGCGGGTCACCAATCAGAAGCAGGCAAGCTGGGAATGGTAGTTTGCTGGTTGATGACGGAGCCGGGGGGGGGGAGTCTTGGGTACGTTTGCTTCCTGTTCAAAACGTTTTGTGCTACTGGTAGACGTATCTTGAAAGTAGCATCTTATTGTTGTATAATATAAGAGAGAAGATGTAGAGAAGAGCAGGCTCAATCTCTCTTGAAAGAGATTATCGTCACAACTCTCCCCCGAAGCCTCCTCTAATGGGTAAAGTTACGTCTTTAGATGGTAGAGTGGTAGGTGGAGCTGCTTCTACCTCATAGACTCTGGAGAGGGCATCTGCTATGATGTTGTCAGAACCCTTGATGTAGAAGATCTCCACTTTAAAATTCTGCAGATACAAAGCCAATCGTAGAAGTCGTTGATTGTTGAATTGGGCTTGCTGCAGGAAGCGTAGGGGATTGTGGTCCAAGTAGATGGTGGTAGACCGAGCACTTTGTAGGTACGATTCAAAGTGCTGTAAGTTCAGGACATTGGAGAGAAGTTCCTTTTCGATAGTGCTGTAGTTCTTCTGGTGACATTTTAACTTGTAGCTGTAGTAGCTAACAGGTAGAACCTCCTCGCCTCGTTGTTGCATCAGGACGCCCCCGATGCCGGTACCACTGGCGTCGACATGGAGGATGAAAGGCTTCGTGATATCTGGCGAGGCGAGAATAGAATTAGAACAGAGCATGGATTTAAGTTGTTCAAAAGCAATGGTTTGCTGAATGGTCCAATGATACCGTTGTTTGGGGCTGGTTAAAGTGATCAATGGTGTCGCCACCGTACCAAAATTCTTCACAAACCTACGGTAGTAGGAGGCAAGACCAAGGAAGCGCAGGAGCTGCTTCCTGGTGGTAGGCTGTGGGTAATGCTGGATGGCTTGGGTATGTATGTTTAACGGAGCTAGGCTGCCACTCCCTATCTCATGACCAAGATAACGCACTTTACCTTTAGCAATGGTGGACTTGGCCAAGTTGATGGTGAGGCCGTGCTGTCAGGAGCTTGGCAAACAATCGTTGCAACTGGAGCAGATGTTCGCTCCAGATGTTAGTTGCCATAACGATATCATCCAAGTAAGTGTAGGTGTGATCTAAGCCCTGGATGACGCAGTTGACAGCTCGCTGGAAGGTGGCCGGGGCATTACATAGTCCAAATGGAAGGCGTTCGTATCTGTAAAGGCCAAAAGGAGTGGTAAAGGACAGATTTTTCCTTAGCTCGCTCAGTCAATCACACTTGGTAGTATCCCTTGAGTAAGTCTAGTTTCGATAGATACCGAGCATTACTATTGGCGTCAAGGATGTCATCTATTCTAGGTAATGTATAAGCATCCTTGATAGTCACAAGATTCAATTTCCGGTAATTGGTACACAACCTCACTTTACCATGCGGTTTCGGCACCAAGATGCATAGTGAGGCCCAAGGGGACTCAAAAGGGGTGGCCAGTCCATGATCCAGGAGGTACTGTACTTCAGCACGCATAACTTCCTTTTTGCTCGGGCTGATTCGGTAGAAAGGATGACGAATCGGCCGGGTGTCAGGGAATAGCTGGATATCGTGCTTAACGACATTACACTCCAGTGGATCATCGCTAAACAACTTCTTTGCCCTGAATCCGCCGCAAAAAAACTCGTTACTGTGTGTGGCTCAGTGGATGTGCCATTATTCTTATGAAACTGGATGTGCCTCTTAATCCTGATAAAAATGTTCACTATATTTCCCCTTGGAAAGATGTTCAGGTCTCTTTTCATTATACCCACATCAATATCAAAGATATGTATAACACTGAAAATATGAGATGTATAATATTAAAAGCTATTGACAGTCTTCTTCAAAATCTCAAATCAACTGAATTCTATGCCTTTAATGATGGCTCTGTGCAATTAGGCACTGGTAGAACAGTTTGTGCATGTGCAATATATAATGGGAATGAAATTATTAGTGTCTAGTACACAGAGATTGGACAACTGGTCAAGCACGACACAGACTGAGCTATTGGGTATTTATCTGGCCACTGACTACATTAAGCTCAATTGTGGTGGAGTGATATTCTGTGATTCTAAAAGTGCTCTGCAGTCCTTAAATAACCCATCACAATTTATGTCTGAAGTAGCTTGTAATATTAAATGTAATGGAATTTTTGCCGATGATAATAACTATTGTATAAAATTGGTGTGGATCCCATCCCATGTAGGAGTTGGAAAACATAACTTTGTATATCAACTGGCTAATTACGCTTGCAGGAATGAAAAAACTGATTATGACTTTGGATTATCTAATGCAATTATTAGAAACATACAAATTAAAGAAATTAATTAAGATTTATAAGAACTAAGAAATGCCCAGTGACTTGAAAGCTGCAGTATTAAAAGATATGGCAACTTTTGTAATAATAGGTATTTGTATGGTCAGCACAGTAACCGGACCAGGCAATTTGATGTAGTCATTACGAGAATTCGCCTTATCTATAGGCATATCTGGCAGGTTAGTCAGGCTGAGCCACTACCAGAATATTCAGATTCTAAACTCGGTGACAAACCTTTAATACATTCATTAGAACACAATATTGTTGTATGTGAAGCCGTAAAAGATTTTAGACCTCCTGGCCTATTGTACCACCAACTGTGTAACTATTTCATTTAATCTGGTTTACTGGACGACATCGTAAAAATTTATTCAAAATTTGCTTGGGTATTTTAAGAATGAAGAACAATTTATTTTATTTTTTTAGGATGCATCTCTTATACCCCCATCTCTGCCTTGTGTGGCAGTGCACAATAGAAAGTTGATTTTACATATTCATACAATAAAAACAATGACTGTAATCATGATATTATATATCTGCTTCAGCATACAATTTAGACCTATTGTCTTGTGTATGACCCTCTGTCCTGCATGACAGTGAATACCAGCATTATCCTTAATTTAATAAGACTTAATTGAAATCTTCAGATTAGGCAAAACTGTATATAAATTTTGTCAATAAAGATGTTTATAATAAAAAAAGTGTTGGTAAAGAAGTCAACAGGGAGTTTGGTAAAGAAGCTAACAGATTGAGTGTTGATAGGGTCAATTGGGAGAGTGTTAGTAAGGAAGCCTAAAGGGGGAAGTTTTGGTAAGGAATCATGCAGGGAATGTTAGTAAGGAAACCTACAGGGCGTGTTGGTAAAGAAGCCAACCGGAATTGTGTTGGTAAGGAAGCCTACAGGGGAGTGTTGAAAAGGAAGCCAAAAGGGAGTGCTGATTAGGAAGCCAACAGGTTGAGTTGTAGTAAGGAAGCCAACTGGGGGGAGTGCTATAAGGAAGCTAAAAATGGTGTGTTGGTAAGAAAGTCAACAGGGAATATTGATATGTAAGCCAACATGGATTGTTGGTAAGGAAGCCAACAGTGAGTGTTGGTAAGTAGAAGTGGAGGTGGAGTGGAGTAAGGAAGCCAAAAGGGAGTTTTCGTAATATGGTTTCCAGGGGCTCCAGCTTGTTGACGGCAGGTCATTCTTCTCGGAAGGTTTGTGGTGGTCATGCCAATATTAGATCGGGGATGACATCCTTCATTGTGGCATGTAAATTTGTATACAAAGTTTGTTTTTTGCAGATGGTTGTATTGTTTATTGGGGCTGTATTAAATCAGCAGTCCATTTTGTTTTGCAGTATTTTAGTGAGCCTACAGGGTGCTGTCGACGCCATTCACGGAATATTTTTGTGCACCTATGAGGTGATATCGACGTCATTCACGAAATATTTTATTGGAATACGAAGTGATGTCGACGTCATTCGCGGAATATTTTAGTACGCCTACGAGGTGCTGTCGACGTCATTCCCGGAATATTTTAGTAGGCTACGAGGTACTGTTGACATCATTAATCGAGTATTTTAATAGGCCTACGAGGTACGGTCGACGTTATTCACGGAAAGTTTTAGTGGACCTACGAGGTGATGTCGAAACAATCAAACTAGCACCCAATAGGCCCCGTTTACACTACTAATAATCTCTCTCTCTCTCTGACACGCTCCCATTCCTTCACATGCCTGAAGCATTTTGCTATTTCATATCGCCGCCATGTTGCCTCTCCCTACCATATGTTCCCTCAACCCGTTATCGCACTTTCGTATAGTCAATATTGACTTATTAAATACGTTCATATGTGACATACTAGTTTACCTTGAAAAGCTTCATAGAAAACACCGACCATACCTAACCTTCTTAGTATGTTAAGATAAGCATCTTATTGCTTCGTAATTACAATTATTACTTAACCTATTATAGGTATAGGTTAAATAATAATTGTAATTACGAAGCAAAAGATGCTTATCTTAACATACTAAGAAGGTTAGGCAAGGTCGGTGTTTTCTGTGAAGCTTTTCAAGGTAAACTAGTATGTTTAGTATGTCACATATGCACGTATTTAATAAGTCAATATTGACTGTAAGAAAGTGCGAAAACGGGTTGGTTCCCTCTCCCAGCTATGCTCTCTCTCTCAGCCATGTTCCCTCTCTGTCACGCTTCCTCTCCAGGCCATTCTCCATCTCCTCTCAGTAACACTCCATTTGATTTAGAAATCTGATTTAGTTATTTTCCATTGTGACTTTTTTTTTTAGTATGTTCACTTGTAAACTTATTTGTTACCATGCACCTCATATTCATATTTTCCGAAAATATCAGTGATAAATAATGAGTTGATTAATATACAACATCAGCAATAGTTCAGAGCGGAGATGGAAAGAGGCGGATAGAAATATTTTCGTGATGCAAGGGATGGAATCATGAAGAGTAACGCTTTGTGTTTCGCTTATAAAATCCTTGGAAGCACTCAGAGCTGTGGCAAGGATGAGCGTAATCATGTAGTGAGGTAGACCTTAAACGCGAGAAACCAGAAAACACGATCAGAACGATCTTATGGAGGCCTTACTAGTGATAAGAGACAATGATGCTCGTGGTATACTATGTATAAAACTTTTCATTGTGAAAAGATTAAAAAAAATTGACACAATAGAACTGAGGCAATAAAGATGATATTTAGAGTGGATTGAATCTTTCTTTACAATAAGTTATACTGAATCATTTATAAATTAAGGAAGCTTAACTTGTGCTGAAACAGGTTAAAACAATTACATAAAAATCATCTTACTAGACACAATAAAGTTAATAAGTACTGCTACAAGATCTCTACAAGCTCGCTGTTATTAGTGCGTGTTTTCCACTTCAGTAAACTGCGCGGTAAGTGAGTAATTTACTGAGTCAACCATCAAGACTTCCTTGATACACATTGTGGCAAGAGCTTTTATTTCATTGGTATCTCAAGGTCATTCACATAGGTGAGTGAAGAATGTAACATTTGTATTACTGTGATTCACAAGGTTGGTCAGTTATAGACACTTCCTCTCTGGTTTTATTTTCCATTGTTTTTGCTCTTTAACTTATATTTGTAAGATTTGATTGTCATTTTATTTAGTTCTTCCACACACACACACACACTTCACCCTAACCACACTTTACTTCGCCCTATCCAATCTTTACTTCTCCCTAACCACAGCTTACTTCACCCTACCCACACCGTGCTTCCACTTAACCATACCCTACTTCACCTGGCCCATACCTTACTTCACCCTAACCACTCCTCACTTCACCCCTTACCACACCTTACCCACACCTTAGTACACTCTAACAACACTTTACTTCATTCTACCCAAGCTCAACCCACACCCATCCCTCATAAAAACTTACTCCACGTCATCTTTTCTCTCCACACCCACATATTACCCCATTCTAGCAACACTTTTCTTCACCTAAACATGATATAACTTCACCCCACCCACATCTTGCAGTACCCCACCCACACTTTACCTTAACCCACCCACATTTAACCTCACTCCTCCCACACCATACCTCAACCTACCCACATCCTGTCCCACTCCCAGCTTTTCTCACTCCACCAAGACCTTAACGTCCCACTCCCTCGCAACATTTCATTCAAGCATTACATATTGCCACTAAGAATCCGCTCTCTCTTTCAAGGCTGTACACATCACGAATATGATCTTGCCGGAAGCCGTCTGTAGCTAAATTTGTCTGAAAGTCTTCCTTGTTAAGGAGAGAAGGCCACACCAACACGCCAGAGATTGGAGATGAACTCGAGAAATTTAAGTGTTTCATGATAATAGTGAATGACGAGCAAAACTTAAGTTTATTTCCAAGTAAATTGTAACACACTCAAATCATTTATTTTTAGTCATATAGATAATGTTTTTATCTAATTACACAGTCTATTACTTAAAATATATATATATGAGAAAAAAGATTGAGCAAAAATGCTTACATTAAATTCACATTCAAATAAACACATGGAGAAAGAATGTAATGGTGCAAGGCTATTAGAAATCTGTTGTTTGATGATATAAAACAGCAAAATTCGTCAAAAGAATTTGAAAGAAGAAAGTGTGAGCTACTCGTGGGAGCGAGCCCTGAAAGGACCTCTCTTGGTATCTACAGCGCCTCGACTCTGCCAGACGCGCAATATGTGACAGTATGCGGGAAATGATTACCATCATGCAGATGAGGAGTAACAATAACGTGGCTGAAAAATGTTGACCAAACCACACACTAGAAAGTGAAGAGACGACGACGTTTCGGTCAGTGCTGGACCATTATCAAGTCAAATGTGATAATGGTCTTTGATCGACATGATAATGGTCAAAGACGGACCGAAACGTCGTCGACTCTTCACTTTCTATTGTGTGGTTTAGCCAACATTACCAACATAATTAGACATTAGTGTTACCGTAGAGGGAGACAGTTTATAGATTAATGTCTAAAGGATTTCATAATGCTTCCTGTTCATAAATGAAGAACAGAGATTCAGTACGAAGTTATGTTGCCTCAGACTGTGTCATTAGCTTCCTTTCATCACCTGCGGCTCACCTAGCCAAGAAAAAGTGTCTTTTTCAACAAGCTTAGTATGCTGCTACCTTATTTTATGAAAGATTGTAGAGTGTAGATCAAAAGCTAGCTGCGAGCTCATCTCAGGGAGCTCTATCATTAGCTCACATGATGGTTTGTCATTCATGGAATCAGGATTGAACAAAAACTGCGAGTCTGATCAATAGGCTTGTGCTTGCAAAATCTGGGTAGAGCATATAAATAAAAAAGTACCTGCCAGGGGCCCAAACAAAGCAATTAAATTGTTAGTATATAATCCACAAGCAATGAATTTCACCATCATACATTCTTGTATCATGTAGAAGAATGCTAGGTGCATTCAATTGCATGTAAAATTAGATTGTTTGTGAACAAGTCCTATGTTGACGTGATTGAGTGCATTAAGAACTATTTGCCTTCACTTGTTGGAATAACAATAATAAATCTCAACAATTTACCCTGTATAGGATTTTTATCTTTGCTGTCAGTAATGGAGAGTTCTTATCTAAGACTTTGAAATATATGTTAGAGGTATAGAGATAATTGGCAATAGATTCAATGAATATAATTAAAAACGTTAATTCCCTACTAAAAATTACATTATTGGTTACTTTATTTTTAATTCATTGGGTAGAGCAATGATTGTTACCAACGAAACAAAGCAGATGCCACCATCAGGACCGAACGGACAATATACACAAAATTAAATTAGAATTTAACCTTGGAGGAATATTAGAAAGTTCTGAATTGGAAATGGAGTTGTGGATAAGTGGTATGGGTTACCCTCTTTTATTATAGAGGCAAGCAGTTTAACAGGTTTCAGGAATAAATTATATATATATATATACATATATATATATATATATATATATATATATATATATATATATATATATATATATATATATATATATATATATATATATATATATATATATATATATATATATAAAATAAACATATAAAGTTTGTTTTCACCTCATCCAAAACTGTTGTAACATATCACCTCACCCAAATCCAGGTATATAAAATGAAAACCGTTTAATTTATAGCATAGTAGAATTCTGTTTAGTGTTTGCAGGTTATAGTTGTGTGTGTGTAAACTAAAGTCATTGAAAATGTAATAAACTATTAAGAAACGCGTTCAAGTGTCGCGTCAGACTAGAAATAAAAATGAACTTTGGAGATTTGATTTTTCAATTATTATCGACAGTGAAAAGAAACATAAGAAATATTGAGATAATTCGTGTTAGAATTAGTAATCTTACTTTTTTGGTCATATTTAATAATATATATGGTTTGTATGGGTTCGAGTCACATCTGGGGTGTGAGTTTTCGGTTGTATGTATGCCTGGGGACCATTCAAGCTTGTTTCCATACATTATATATACATATATATATATATATATATATATATATATATATATATATATATATATATATATATATATATATATATATATATATATATATATATATATATTATATATATATATATATATATACATATATATATATATATATATATATATATATATATATATATATATATATATACATATATATATATATATATATATATATATATATATATATATATATATATATGTATATATATATATATATATACATATATATATATACATATAAATATATACATATATATATAAATATATATATATATATATATATATATATATATATATATATATATATATATATATATATATATATATATATATATATATGTCGTACCTAGTAGCCAGAACGCACTTCTCAGCCTACTATGCAAGGCCCGATGTGCCTAATAAGCCAAGTTTTCATGAACTAATTGTTTCTCGACTACCTAACCTAACTTTTTGGGCTACCTAACCTAACCTAACCTTTAAAGATAGGTTAGGTTAGGTTAGGTAGGGTTGGTTAGGTTCGGTAATATATCTACGTTAATTTTAACTCCAATAAAAAAAATTGACCTCATTCATAATGAAATGGGTAGTTTTATCATTTCATAAGAAAATAATTAGATAAAATATATTAATTCAGGAAAACTTGGCTTATTAGACAAATCAGGCCTTGCATAGTAGGCCAAAAAGTGCGTTCTGGCTACTAGGTACGACATATATATATAAATATATATATGTCGTACCTAGTAGCCAGAACTCACTTCTCAGCCTACTATGCAAGGCCCGATTTGCCTAATAAGCCAAGTTTTACTGAATTACTATATTTTCTCTAATTTTTTTCTTATGAAACGATAAAGCTACCCATTTCATTATGTATGAGGTCAATTTTTTTTTATTGGAGTTAAAATTAACGTAGATATATGACCGAACCTAACCAACCCTACCTAACCTAACCTAACCTATTTTTATAGGTTAGGTTAGGTAGCCGAAATGGTTAGGTTAGGTTAGGTTAGGTAGGTTAGGTAGTCGCAAAAACTTTAATTCATGAAAACTAGGCTTATTAGGCAAATCGGGCCATGCATAGTAGGCTGAGAAGTGAGTTCTGGCTACTAGGTATGACATATATATATATATATATATATATATATATATATATATATATATATATATATATATATATATATATATATATATATATATATATATATATATATATATATATCCAGAAAATATCCTAAGGAAACTACTCCAAGCTTGTACTAAAGAGGCACCCTTCTTGAGCCCGGATGGGCACATGTATAAGCAAGTAGATGGGGTCGCCATGGGTTCTCCCCTAGGTGTCCTGTTTGCAAACTTCTACATGGGTACCATCGAGCAAAAAGTCTTAGTCGACATGAACATGAAACCGGCCATACACTGCAGGTATGTTGACGACATTTTTACACAGGTACCTGATGTCAGACATCTGCAGGAGTTGAAGGAGGCATTTGAGCGGAGTTCCGTGCTGCGTTTCACTTACGAGATGGAAAAGGATGGGATGCTGCCCTTTCTAGATGTAACAGTCATGGAAAAGAGCGGAGGTTTCCACACTGCAGTCTACACTAAGGAAACGAACATAGGAATGTGCCTAAAAGCCAAAAGCGACTGCCCAGATAGGTACAAGAGGAGTGTTGTTAACGCATATGTCGACCGTGCTCTCAGCCACAGCTCAGAATGGAAGCAAGTCGACGAAGAACTCTGCAGGATAAGGCAGGTCCTAGTCAACAACGGCTTCTCCAATGGTTTCGTCGAAGACATCATAAGAAGGAAAGTGAAACGCCATGCAACATCTGAAGAGACAACCAACACAACACCTATACCCCCTATTACACTATTTTACAGGAACTTCTTTTCCACAGCTCATAAAACGGAGGAAAGGGTCCTGAAAGATATTGTTAATAGAAACGTTATCCCTACAGACAAAAATCAGAGGATACAACTGACGATTTACTATAAAACCAGAAAAACGGCCAGCCTACTCATGAGAAACTCTCCAGACACAAAACAGAACGCTTTAAAAGAGACTAACGTCCTCTATGCCTTCAAATGCCCTCTTTGGGACTGTAAGCTCCAAAAAAAAACAGTATATAGGCATGACAACAACATCTCTTTCTAGGCATTTAACGATGCATAAGCAACAGAGCTCCATTAAGGAACATATAATCTCTTCCCACAACCAAACCATCGCCAGAGAAATCCTAGTAAACAACACAGAAATCATCGATAGATACAGCGATAGCAGGCGGCTTGACGTTTGCGAGGCATTACACATCAAGAAGTCAACACCAGCAATCAACAGCCAATTAATGCACAACTATATTCTACCCACCTCAAGACTCCGCTCCAATATAGAAGCATCAAGAAATATGGACCAATAGGCTTTCTACAATCACTTCTATTCAATACCCATTGTTTCATGTTCTGGCTTGTGTTGATGAAATAATACCTTATTAAATACCACCTCACCCCATCCACCTCACTCAAATGTAGATATAAACAAAATCGGAGATGTGTAAGTTCTATTCAGTTGTGTATGTGTTAACTAAAGTCTTTGAAAATGTAATAAGTTTTACGAAACGCGCTCGTGTCG
Organism: Procambarus clarkii; assembly: GCF_040958095.1. Classification (NCBI taxonomy): domain Eukaryota; kingdom Metazoa; phylum Arthropoda; class Malacostraca; order Decapoda; family Cambaridae; genus Procambarus; species Procambarus clarkii. The sequence continues at coordinate 10,494,700 of NC_091203.1, read as the reverse complement.
CGTCAGACTAGAAATAAAAATGAATTTTGGAGAATTGATTTTTGAATTACCACCAACAGTGAAAAGAAATGTACGAAAGATTGAGAAAATTCGTGTTAGAATTATTAATCTTACTTTTTCGGTCATATTTAATAATATATATATATATATATATATATATATATATATATATATATATATATATATATATATATATATATATATATATATATACATATATATATATATATATATATATATATATATATATATATATATATATATGTCGTACCTAGTAGCCAGAACGCACTTCTGAGCCTACTATGCAACGCCCAATTGGCCTAATAAGCCAAGTTTTTATGAATTAATTGTTTTTCGGCTACCTAACCTACGTAACCTAACCTAACTTTTTCGGCTACCTAACCTAACCTAACCTATAAAGATAGGTTAGGTTAGGTTAGGTAGGGCTGGTTAGGTTCGGTCATATATCTTTGTTAATTTTAACTCCAATAAATAAAAATTGACCTCATACATAATGAAATGGGTAGCTTTATCATTTCATAAGAAAAAAATTATAGAAAATATATTAATTCAGTAAAACTTGGCTTATTAGGCAAATCGGGCCTTGCATAGTAGTCTGAGAAGTGCGTTCTGGCTACTAGGTACGACATATATATATATATATATATATATATAATTTATATATATATATATATATATATATATATATATATATATATATATATATATATATATATATATATATATATATATATATATATATATATATATATATGTATGCAAACAAGCTTGAATGGTCCCCAGGCATTCATACAACCGAAAACTCACACCCCTGATGTGACTCGAACCCATACAACCCATATATATTATTAAATATGACCGAAAAAGTAAGAATAATAATTCTAACACGAATTATCTCATTATTTCTTGTGTTTCTTTTCACTGTCGATGGTAATTGAAAAATCAATTCTCCAAAATTAATTTTTATTTTATGTCTAACGCGACACTTTAACGCGTTTCTTAATAGTTTATTACATTTTCAAAGTCTTTAGTTTACACACACACAACTATAACCTGCAAACACTAAACAGAATTCTACTATGCTATAATTTAAACGGCTTTCATTTTATATACCTGCATTTGGGTGAGGTGATATGTTACAACAGTTTTGAATGAGGTGAAAACAAACTTTCAACACAAGATAGAACACGAAACAATGGGTATAATATTGGGTAAGTTAAAGGGATGAATGGAAGTAACTGCAAAAGGCCTATTGGCCCATATTACTTGATGCTTCTATATTGGTGCGGAGTCTTGAAGTGGGTAGAATATAGTTGTTCACTAATTGGCAAGTACAAGAGGAGTGTTGTCTAAGGAAACTAAGGAAACAAACATAGGAAAGTGCCTCAATGCCAACAGTGTACTGCTCAGACAGGTACAAGAGGAGTATTGTTAACGCTTATGTCGACCGTGGTCTCAGCCACAGCTCAGGATGGAAGCAAGTCGATGAAGAACTCTGTAGGGTAAGGCAGGTCCTAGTCAACAACGGCTTCACCAATGGTTTCGTTGAAGACATCATAAGAAGGAAGGTGAAACGCCATGCAACCTCTGAAGAGACAACTAACACAACACCTGTACCCCCTATTAGACTATTTTACAGGAACTTCTTTTCCACAGCTCATAAAACAGAGGAAAGGGTCCTGAAAGATATTGCTAATAGGAACGTTATCCCTACAGACAAAAATCAGAAGATACAATTGACGGTTTACTATAAAACCAAAAAACGGCCAACCTACTAATGAGAAACTCACCAGACACAAAGCAGAACGCTTTGAAAGAGACCAATGTCGTCTATGTCTTCAAATGCCCACTTTGGGACTGTAAGCCTCATAGAACTTAGTATATAGACAAGACAACAACATCTCTTTCCAGGCAATTAACGATGCACAAGCAATAGGGCTCCATTAAGTAACATATAATCCCTTCCCACAACCAGACCATCACCAGAGAAGTCTTAACAAAAAACACAGAAATCATCGATAGATGATTTCTGTGGCTAAGCAACGCATGTGCGTTGCTTAGCCACAGCAACCTTCCCTGTCCCTCAGTCCTCCCCACCATTCTCTCCTCACCTGCCTCCTCGACCTCCCAACCATTCCCCTCTCCATCGTCCCCCCTTCCTCCCCATCATTCCTCACTCCACCATACCCTCGTCCTTCCCACCATGACCCCACTGCCCCTTTGTCCTCCCTACCATTCTCCATTTCCCCATCCCCTCGTCCCCACAATCCCAAACTCCCTCGTCCACTCGTCCTTCCCCACTATTACCCCTTCCCTTGTCACCTCATCCTCCCCACCATCTCTCACTTTCATCCCATCGTCATACCCACCATTCCCCACTCCTTCGTCCGATATCTTCCTAAATGGTCTGATGTTCCCATCAGAAAATCGGGAACATCAAGTGACCTGATGATCCCATCACTGAAGTTTCCCCCCTTTTCTCCCCCCCCCCCCCCCCATCCAAATAAGATGTAGTAGGTCTTTTCTATGTTAAGTGTTAGTTTGTTGGTTGACATCCATAAGTGGACTTTTTTTAGTTCATTATTAATTAACAACTTTATTTAGTGTATGTGGGTTGGGGTTAGAGTAGATGAGGGTAGTATCATCAGCAAACAATATAGGTTTCAGAATGTTGGTGACATTAAGCAGATCATTGATGTATAAAAGAAATATGAGAGGCCCAAGATGCTGCCCTGTGGCACTCCAATGGGTATTGGTAGAGTGGGCAAGGTTATATCATTTATGGCTACATATTGGTGTCTATCACTAAGATAGGATTGGATATAGTCCAGGACATGCCTCGGATTTCATAATGATGGAGATTACCTAAGAGGTAGTTGTGATTAACAGTATCAAAGGCCTTTCTCAGGTCAATGAAGAGTCCAATCGGAAACTCATTTTTCTTCAGGGGTTGAATAAATTATATCAAGGAGACTAATAATTGCATCGTTGGTATTCTTTTGGGAACGGAAGCCAAACTGACAGGGGCTGAGTATGTCGAATTTTACGAGGTAGGAGTAGAGCTGTTTGCAGATCATTTTTTCAAGTATTCTCTTTAGTATGGGTAGGTTTGATATTGGTCTGTAATTGTTTATGTCTGTCGGATTGCCTCCTTTATGAACTGGCGTTACTCTTGCTTCTTTTTAAGGATATGAAGGAAGGTATGACACTCAAGGGATTTGTTGAACAGCAGAGCTATGGATGCCACAAGGGCATGGGAGGCGCTCTTGTATACAATAGATGGGATTTCACTGTTGTTCCCAGCCTTGGTTTTTAGCGAGTGTATGATGGACACAACATCTGTCGGGCTGACTGGTGAAAGAAGAAGATAGTTTGGATAGCTGCCTGAGATATATGTGTCTGAGTCTGTGGGATTTTACTGGCGAGGTTACCACCAACCGATGAAAAGAAGCTATTTTATTCATTTGCCATTTCTAAATCAGTTGACGGTGTATAGCCTTCCGTAGGGAGTGTTATCTGGTTGTGGGAGTGTTGTTTAGTTCCTAGGATATTAGAGATGGCTTTTCCATGTGCTTTTCATGTTGCTTTTTCCTTCTTTGAGTCTAGTATCATAAAGTGAAAGTTTAGCTTTTCTTATGATACTGGTAATCATTGATGACTACCTTTTAACTACTTCCTTTATAACTAGGCCAATCCTAAATTTCTTTATATATTCATGTTTTTTGTTGATTGATTTGAATATGCCTCCTGTGAGCCACTGATTGTTTATTCTTTTGTCAGTTACTTGTTTGGTAAGGAGGGGACAGTGAGTGTTGTAGAGGCTTAGAGTTTTGGAGAGAAAGCGTTTAATTGATGAGTTTATATCCTGGGCATTATTGAATTCAGATTCTCAGTTAATATCTCTCAGACACATATTTCTCAGGCAGCTATCCAAACTCTCTTCTCCTTTCACCAGTCAGCCCGACAGATGTTGTGTCCTTCATACACTCACTAAAAACCGAGGCTGGGAACAACAGTGAAATCCCATCCATTGTATACAAGATCGCCTCCGATGCCCTTGCAGCACCCATAGCTCTGCTGTTCAACAAATCTCTAAAATGTCATACCTTCCCCGATATCTTTAAAAGAAGCAAGAGTAACGCCAGTTCATAAAGGAGGCAATCAGACAGACATAAACAATTATAGACCAATATCAAACCTACCCATCCTATCAAAAATATTTGAAAAAAAAACTATCTACAAACAGCTCTACTCCTACCTCGTAAGATTCGACATACTCAGCCCCTGTCAGTTTGGCTTCCACTCCCAAAAGAGTAATAACGATGCAAATATTAGTCTCCTTCATATAATTTACTCAGCCCTTGACAAAAATGAGTTTCCGATTGGACTCTTCATTCACCTGAGAAAGGCCTTTGATGCTGTTAATGACAACTAACTCTTACGTAAACTCCATCATTATGGAATCCGAGGAATGGCATGTCCAATCCTATCTTAGTGATAGACACCAATATGTTGCCATAAATGATATAACCTCTCCCACTCTACCAATAACCGTTGGAGTGCCACAGGGCAACATCTTGGGACCTCTCTTATTCCTTATATACATCAATGATCTACCTAATGTCTCTAACATTCTGAAACCTATAATGTTTGCTGATGATACTACCCTCATCTACTCTAACCACAACCCACATACACCAAATAATGTTGTTAATAATGAACTAAAAAAAAGTCCACTTATGGATGTCAACCAACAAACTAACACTTAACATAGAAAAGACCTACTACATCTTATTTGGAAGCAAATCAACAAATGCAATTCAGCTTCAGATAGACAATGTTAACATTAGTAGTAAAAATGATGGAAAGTTTCTTGGCATATTCCTAGACAAGAGACACAACTTCAGCACCCACATACAACACATAACTAAGAAAGTCTCTAAAACCGTTGGTATACTCTCCAAAATCAGATATTATGTACCTAACTCTGCTCTCATCTCATTATATTGTGCACTAATCTATCCCTATCTTAATTATAGTATCTGTGCATGGGGTTCAACCACTGCAAACCACCTCAGGTCCATCATCACCCAGCAAAAATCAACTATCAGAATAATAAAAAATTATGCTTTCAGACAACACTCAGCACCCTTGTTTAACTCCCTAAACATGCTAAACATAATCTCACTCCACACATATTCTCTTGTGTCAACTACATTTACAAAACACTGTTCTTAAATGCAAATAATGCTCTGAAATTTTCCCTAGAGAGATGTAATAGGACCCTTATCACCACACCAGAAATAAATATCTCTTTGATATCCCTAAAGTCAAACTTAATCTGTGCAAACACTCTATGCAAATAAAGGGACCTAGTTTATGGAACTCATTCCCTAATGAATTGAAAAGTTGTCCAACTTTTGCGTCTTTCAAATACAAAACTAAAAAATACCTAATTTCACCTTCATAGTTTTCTACCTTGTTGCTTTAAAATTGCACCTTATCTAGTGCTACCCAATCTCCCAATCTTCATGTACCAAATCCAAACAACTTTTCCATTGAACTTTATTTGTACTTTATTGCATTTACTTTATTATTGCCCGTCTTCTTATATGTGCTTTCAATTTGATGTATGGTTATCTTGAGGTTATCTTGAGTTGATTTTGGGGCTTTAGTGTCCCCTGGCCCGGTCCTCGACCAGGCCTCCACCCCCAGGAAGCAGCCCGTGACAGCTGACTAACACCCAGGTACCTATTTACTGCTAAGTAACAGGGGCATAGGGTGAAAGAAACTCTGCCCATTGTTTCTCGCCGGCGCCTGCGATCGAACCCAGGACCACAGTATCACAAGTCCAGCGTGCTGTCTGCTCGGCCGACCGGCTCCCTCCTATTTATGGTGCCTATTAATCTTAGTTTAAATTACCAATGAAGCTGTCAGTGCAATCAGAGCTATAATATACCAATGTGCTTTAATATACCTTCTAGTCTCTCTCATCTCATTTTTTTCCCTTCTTGCAATGTATCTGTTATCATTTTATTAATTCCGCTAGAATTTACCTACTTAAAATTATCTGTTAGATTAGGAACCTGCCCGAAACGATGCGCGCACTAGTGGCTTTACAAGATTGTAAATACCATGCTATATATTCTCACAAACCCAATGTACCTTCTTGTATATAAATAAATAAATAAATAAATAAATAAATAAATAAATAAATAAATAAATAAATAAATAAGTAGTATGGGCTATGGTTAGCAAGTAGAGGATTTACCTGGCACAGGAGCGGGGCAAGTAGCACAGGCTATGGTGAGCCCCTTGTGGACTTACCTGGCACAGGAGAGGGTCGCTAACTTGTCCAAACAATGATTGTTGTTTTAGATTCCGCTACGCAGAACAAAAGTTCCAAGTAGCACGGGCTATTGTGAGCCATAAATGTTATACATTATAATTTATAAATTACCTAATAAAATTAGTAATTTATTTTTTGTTAATTAATTCAAATTAATTAAAAAATATTTACAATTAAATTTTAATTACTTGAAAAGTAATTCAAAGAAAAAGTAAAACCTGGAATTAATAAAAAAAAAAAATTGTTTTAATGTAGTCAGTAAATTGTATTAAAGTGTATTACCAAATTCGCAAGAATACTTAGATTTGCCTAACACTATATTACTTGAAAAGTCTAGCACATGTTGGAATGGAATTAGGTTTAAGGCTTTTAAACCGAGGAAAGTATTAAAGCTACAACATGAGATTACTTGCGAACCACTAAGCATATTTCAGTATGGAACATAATAAATGACCAAGGTAAACTATCCTTGTATATACCAAGTATGCAATACTTGCTAAGATTAACAAGGAATCGTAAACAGTGCATTCTCTTAACAAGAAGTAAAACAAATTCATATATTTAATATTTGGCATTTAACTAGGGTTTTATATTTATTAACCTAAAGGAAAAACTTATAATATAATATGTAATTGATTATATATGGAAAAATTTAATAAAGAGATAAGAAACATATTAATTACAGCTTTCTCAGTGGAACGTCATTATAACACTATATTACGATTCAAGGACCCAAGGATCAGGTATAAAAGCCCGGCATCACTGCTGCAAGACACACCCGCTCAGCTGTGGCAACAGCTAACCAACTTTCAGCCATGAAGCTCTTGGTAAGTTGCACTAACATTCGGACTCTCTGATATTGGTTAATATTTAATGCAATGTATTACATAAAATATCAAGAAAAGTAGTTGTCTTTTCGAAGAATATTTCATTTACGTGAATGACAATACAGTACTTTACTGCTAAATATTTTATGACTGTATGTGTGATATTTTCATATTTAGGTGTTTGTGATCCTGGCAGCTGCCGCTTGCGCTTCTGAGATTGAGAAGCGAGATGCGGAGCCCAGTTACGTGACGAGCAATTACGGTAGTGCTTACCCTGCATACATTCCCCATTACCACAATGGAAAGAGGTCTGCCGAGCCAGAGCCTGAACCATCATACCCAATTTATTCCTCCGGCCTTCGATATGGTTATGGCCACCGTTACTACAAGAGGTCTGCCGAACCAGAGCCTGAACCAGTGTATCCTCTCTACTCCGCTCCCCGTCACAGTTATCGCCGCCATTTCTACAAGAGGTCTGCCGAGCCAGAGCCTGAACCATCATACCCAATTTATTCCTCCGGCCTTCGATTTGGTTATGGCCACCATTACTACAAGAGGTCTGCCGAACCAGAGCCTGAACCATCATACCCAATTTATTCCTCCGGCCTTCGATATGGTTATGGCCATCATTACTACAAGAGGTCTGCCGAACCAGAGCCTGAACCATTGTATCCTGTCTACTACGCTCCTCGTCACAGTTATCGCCGCCATTTCTACAAGAGGTCTGCAGATCCTGAACCATCCTACTCAGTCTTCTCTAATTATGGTTACCGGCCACTAAACCCTTATAGTCACCACCTTTACTAGATTTCTGCTGATTTAAATGACAACATCTCTACTTACATTTAGGCCTACGGGAAATAAAAAAAATATGGTAAACCATCTCAACAATAATTTTCAGACTACGAGGCCTACATGACAAACAATTGCAAAGATTGCGCTCATCGCATGGATTACTATCATTATGACATCCATGAGCTGAAATACACATTACATTATTTAACAAGTTTAATGTTGTTTTGTTGAGTGTTCTGTTGTACAGCAAAGAAATAAATCTATATAATAATTGTTAAATTTATTATTAATTATCATTTGCATCAATAATATCATAGTGATATAATAACGCTGAAAACGATTCAATGTGTTTCCGGTTGGTTGAGATGATTAAGATGTTTAATGTTGATATGGTTAATATATCTGGAAGAATATATTAACTTCCGTCAATAATATTGATGAAAAAAAGATGTATGTAATTAATTAATTTTATAGAGAATATACTTGTATATATTGCGATTTGGTATTGAACCAAGGAAACGATTTCCGTGGAAATTGTTGCTTGCTTTAGGAGGCATGCGAAATAGACGTATATTTAAATACACAATACACATCTAATAACATTTTGACAAAAACTAAATTCTACATAACAGTTTGCTATAAAATACAATACAGTAAGTTCAAATTGAGATGTCAGCATTTAAATATTTTTAGTATTTAAATGTATTTATATTTAAATAAAATTAAATATTTATATTTAAGTAAAATAAAAATCAATATATATTTTTTATGTATACTTTACACAGACGTTAGGTGGATGGAATAGCATTGGATGGGAAGGGGCCGCGGCTCGCCGAGTCAAAGCATCTATTTTATAAATATTGTCGGTTCTTTCCTCTGATGCAAATATGGGTAAAATACGATAAAATTTACTAAGACTCGCATTAATGTAAGGTTAAAGTGATATTAGTTTATCAGTAGAGTATTCTGAGTGTTGATGAAATATATTTACTGACAGTCTTACACGAAAAAAATAATTTCAGCCCACGAGAGCTAGTTCACTGTACTCACCTATTTGTGTTTGCGGGGGTTCAGCTCCGGCTCTTTGGTCCCGCTTCTCAACTGTCAATCAACTGGTGTACAGATTCCTGAACCTACTGGGCACTAACATATCTACATTTGAAACTTTGTATGGAGTCAACCTCCACCACATCACTGCCTAATGCATTCCATCTGTTAACTTCCCTGACACTGAAAATGTTCTTTCTAATGTCCCAGTGGCTCATTTGGGTACTCAGTTTCCACCTGTGTCCCCTTGTTCGTGTACCACCCGTGTTAAACAGTTTATCTTTATCTACCCGAATGGAGCCGAGCGGACAGCACGCTGGAACGTGATCCTGTTTCCCCGGGCGCCGGCGAGAAACGATGGACAGAGTTTCCTTCATCCTATGGTCCTGTTACCTAGCAGTAAATAGGTACCTGGGAGTTAGTCAGTTGTCACGGGCTGCTTCCAGGGGGTGCTCGAAATCAACCCTGTCAATTCCTCTGAGAATATTGTATGTAGTGATCATCTCTCCCCCTACTCTTCTGTCTTCCAGTGTCGTGAGGTTCATTTCACGCAGCCTTTCCTCGTAACTCATGCCTCTTAGTTCTGGGACTAGCCTAGTGGCATACCTCAGAACTTTTACCAGGTTCATCTTGTGCTTGACAAAGTACGGGCTCCATGCTGGGGCTGCATATTCCAGGATTGGTCTTACATATGCGGTATACAAGGTTCTGAATGATTCCCTACACAGGTTCCTGAAGGCAGTTCTGATGTTAGCCAGCCTCGCATACGCCGCAGATGGTATTCTCTTGATGTGCCCTTTAGAAGACAGGTTTGGTGTGACATCAACTTCTAGATCTTTCTCTTTGCCCGTTTCATGAATGCCTTCATCTCTCATTCACTATCCTGTATCTGACCTCCTGTTTCCACAGTATAGTTTTATTACCTTGCATATACTCGGGGTTAAACTTTAGTAGACATTTGTTAGACCATTCATTCAGTCTGTCTAGGTCATCTTGTAGCCTCATATTATCTTCCTCCGTCTTAATCCTCCCCATAATTACTATCCTGTATCTGACCTCCTGTTTCCACAGTATAGTATCATTACCTTGCATATACTCTGGGTTGAACTTTAGTAGACATTTGTTAGACCATTCATTCAGTCTGTCTAGGTCATCTTGTAGCCTCATATTATCTTCCTCCGTCTTAATCCTCCTCATAATTTTTGCATCATCAGCAAACAATGAGAGGAATGAATCTATTCCCTCTAGAAGTTCATTTACATATATCAGGAACAGTGCCTAGTGCCACTCATGCTGTAAGTAAACATGCTGCCACAATGACAACAAAAATGAGGCATGGTCCGGGACTATGCCTCGGGACGCATGGTCCGGGACCATGCCTCGGGACGCTAAGCCCCGAAATCAACTCAAGGTAACCTTAAGATGCAGTATATAGCGTATAAAATATAGGCAGGAAAAATGTGGATAATAGAATAAAAGAACATTATATGAATTGAATAATAAGTAAAAGTCTAAACATAATAAATATGATTTTTTCAATAGAGCATAAAACATGTCATCCAATCATTATTTAGAGAATAATTATTGTTCATATGCGTGTTAAAGGAGTTTTATAACACAATAAGTATAGTTACTCAGAATTTGTCAGGAGCCGCATGAGAATAACAATAAAAACTATGTTTCAAAAATTGTAGGAAATTCAGGAGTTTGTATCAGGTGTTACCATCACGCCTCAACACGGAAGATTTCACTGACGCCTTTGAGATAAATTTAGCTCTGATGGCTTCGTGCCGCGGCTAATTTGTCAAACAGAATGTTTAATTTTATTGTGCTTATTTGAGATGGCCTGTAGAGCCTTGCTGGAGAGGTTAAGGGTGTGGTGAGCAAATGTTTGTTGAAGGATGGATGGATGGGTGTGATAATGTTTAAGATGGATGTGGTGAGCTGAGCAAATCCACAACGGCCGTAACGATGGTTCGAACCTACGTCCGAGAGAATCCCAGACGCTGCCTTAATCGACTGAGGCAGTCGATTAAGGCAAGGAAGCGTCTGGAATCCTCTCGGACGAATGTTCGAACCCTCGTCACTGCCCTTGTGGATTTGTTCATTTGATGCATCACGCTATTGTGATTTCTGTTTGCGATGGGAAGAGATTATGAGTGACACGAAAGTGGTGTTGGTATAGTTAGGATAATGTTAGGTAATGTAAAGGGTGTGTTAATGTGAGAGAGTGGTGAGAAAGTGACGAAATGTGTGGGATGGGTGAGACATTGGGTAGCCATAATATTGGTGGGGCGAAATAGCCTATGCAATGGGTGTAGTATTCACCTAGTTGTGCTTGCGGGGGTTGAGCTCTGCTCTTTCAGCCAGCCTCTCAACTGTCAATCAATCAACTGTTACTAACTACTAGGTTTTTTTCACACACTCTCACACCCAGGAAACAGCCCGGAACAGTTATCTAACTTCCAGGTACCTATTTACTGCTAGGTAACAGAGCCATCAAGGTAAAAGAAACTTTGCCCATTTCTTTCTGCCTGGTCCGGGAATCGAACCCGGGCCACAGAATTACGAGTCCTGCACGCTGTCCACTCAGCTACCAGACCCGGGTGAGTGTGTAGTGTAGTGTGGGTGAAGTTATCTGAGGAACTGGTGTAATAAAGTGTCGATAAGGTGACTTCTGGGATAGATGTAATGTAAAGGGTGAGGTCAAGTAGTGTTCTGGAAAAATCAAATTAGTTATGAGCGGGCAAAAGCTGGCATTGATTAGGTAAGGTGGCAAATTGTGGGTTCTTGACCTTAACGAGCGGCATACTATGCAGAAGAATGTAATTTTGTTTTCGAAATTATATTGTAGCAATGTTTTATATCAACATATAACTACAATATAAACTGACATAGGTGATTACACGGGTGAAGATATGTCTTAAGTACTAATATTTGGGAAATGGGTTGTACAAGATTCAGCGTGAGTTTGAAGCACAAGGTAGGAAACAATGAGGATAAAACTAGGTACTTTTTGGTTTTACTTTTGAATAATGCCTCATAGGCCTAAATGTAGGTATAGATGGTTGGACAATATTCATTAGGGAATGAGTTCCATAGACTGGGTTCTTTTATTTGCATGGAATGTTTGCAAAGATTGTTTCAATATTGGGATATCAGAGAGATTTTTATGTCTGGTAAGGTGCTCAGGGGTTCTGTTACACCTATCAAGTAACAGTTTTAGACCATGATTAGCAGTTAGGAGAAAGTATTTGTACGTGTAAACAGCACATGAGAATGTGTGGAGCGAATGTATGTTTATCATGTTAAGGGACTTGAACAGAGGGGCTGTGTGTGTTGTCTTCAGACAAAACACAAGAGCCTGTTATAGTTCTGATAGCAATTTTTAGCAGAGCGATGATGGGGTTGAAGTAATTTACAGTGGTTGAACACCATGCACAGATACCGTATGTAAGATAGGAAATGATTAGGGCATGGTATAATGAGAGTAGAGTATTGTTAAGACATCTTAACCATGTCAACCAACTAGTAACATACTGAATCGCTTTCAGCGTCATGTTCCCAAATGGATATTATTGATACAAATTGTAATTAATAATGATACAAATGGTAATTAATAATAGACTTAAAGTCATTATACATAAATATTTCTTTACTGTTCAACATGACACTCATCAAAACAACATTGATCATGTTGCAACCATTAAAAATGTAATTCAGTTCATTTATGTCATGGTGATCCTAGCGATGAGTGCGATCTTTGCAACTGTTTGTCATGTAGGCCTCATAGTCTGAAAATTTTTGTTGAAAGGGTTTGCTTTCCCATAGGCCTAAATTTAGGTATAGATGGTGTCATTTAGATCAGCAGAAGTCTAGTAAAGGTGGTTGCTATAAGTGTTTAGTGGCCGGTAACCGTAATTAGAGAAGACTGAGTAGGATGGTTCAGGATCTGCAGACCTATTGTAGAAATAGCGGCCATAACCGTGATGGGAAGCATAGTAGACCGGGTACAATGGTTCAGGCTCAGGTTCGGCACACCTTTTGTAGATATGGCGGTCATAACCGTGATAGGGAGCGTAGTAAAAAGGATACGATAGCTCAGGCTCTGGTTCTACCGATCTCTTGTAGAAATGGCGACCATAACCATGTCTTTGGCCGAAGGAATAAACTGGGTATGATGGTTCAGGCTTTGGCTCGGCAGACCTCTTTCCATTGTGGTAACGGTGAATGTATGCATGGTAAGCACTACCGTAATTGCTCGTCACGTAACTGGGCTCCGCATCTCGCTTCTCAATCTCAGAAGCGCAAGTGGCAGCCACCAGAATCACAAACCCCCTATATATGAAAAATCACAAGAACAGTTATATAATATTTAGCAGAAAAGAACTCTATTGTTATTCTTGTACATGAAATTTGCTATTGTGTCAGAAATTGTAAAATTATTTGCTATTGCGTCAGAAAAGTGTCATAGAAAGATTATATCTAAAACGTTTGGTTGTATATACACACTTGAAAATGTGTAATATTCGTTGAAAAAAAACAAAAAAATAAATCTACCTTTCTATTTAGGCTGCAATACTGAAACTTGGAACAATTGCAGCCCTTTTCATATACAACTAGTCAAAAAATATTGGTTGACATTGAACAACTTTTAATAAACTAATCTAATACCTCTTTAAAACATATATCTTCACCCGTGTAATCAGCTCTCTCAGTTTATATTGTAGTTATATGATGATATAAAACATTTCTACAACGTAATTTTGAAAATAAAATTGCACCCGTCTGTATAGTATGCCGCTCGTTTAGGTCGAGAACCCACAATTTATCCCTCACCTAAACAATGCCAGCTCTAGCCCTCTTATAACTAATTTGATCTCTCCCCATAACTACTTGACCTCACGCTCTACACTACACCCATCCCAGAAGTCACCTTGTCTATACTTTATAACACCAGTCTCACAGATAACTTCACCCACACTACACTACACCCATTGTATAGGCTATTTCACCCCACCAATATTATAGCTACTTTATATCTCACGCATCCCACACATTTTATCACTTTTACACTAATCTCTCACATTATCACACCTCACACATTACCTAATATTATCCACACTATACAAACATCACTTTCGTCTCACTCATAATTTCACGTCACCCCATCCATCCTAAACATTATCACACCCATCCATCCATCCTTCCATAAACATTTGCTCACCACACCCCAATCTCTCCGGCAAGGCCGTGAAGAGGATTCGAACATGCGTCCAGGAGCATCCCAGACGCTGCATTAATCGACTGACCTACGACATGGTTAAAAGAGTTGAAACCGAAGTTCTACTGAACTTACTAGATCCCGCAGCCTCTCCGAGACACAAACCAGGGTTTTACAAAACTCCCCCACGCACTCGAGCTATGTCAATAGGCCGTTCTCCCTCTTCGCCCTTGCATCATTACACACAGAAATCACAATAACGTGTTGCATCAAATGAACATATCCACAAGTGCCGTGATGAGGATTCGAACCTGCGTCCGGGAGCATCCCAGACGCTGCCTTAATCGACTGAGCTACTACATAATTAAAAGAGTTGAAACCGAAGTTCTACTGAACTTACTGAAAGTTAGACAGCTATTCCAGGTTGTTTCCTGGGTGTGAGTGTGTGTGAAAAAACCTAGTAGTTAGTAACAGTTGATTGATTGACAGTTGAGAGGCTGGCCAAAAGAGTGCCGGACCAACCGGGCTGTGGTGGGTATGTGGGCCTGCGGGCCGCTCCAAGCAACAGCCTAGTGGACCAAACTCTCACAAGTCAAGCCTGGCCTCGGGCCGGGCTTGGGGAGAACTCCCAGAACCCCATCAACCAGGTATCAACCAGCAGAGCTCAACCCCCGCAAGCACAACTAGGTGAATACTACACCCATTGCATAGGCTATTTCGCCCCACCAATATTATGGCTGCCCAATGTCTCACCCATCCCACACATTTCGTCACTTTCTCACCACTCTCTCACATTAACTCACCCTTTACATTACCTAACTTTATCCTCACTATACCAACACCACTTTCGTGTCACTCATAATCTCACCCCACCGCACACAGAAATCACAATAGCGTGATGCATCAAATGAACAAATTCACAAGGGCCGTGACGAGGGATCGAACCTTCGTCCGAGAGGATTCCAGACGCTGCCTTGCCTTAAGCGACTGCCTCAGTCGATTAAGGCAGGGTCTGGGATTCTCTTGCACGTAGGTTCGAACCATCGTCACCGCCCTTGTGGATTTGCTCACCTCACTACATCCATCCTAAACATTATCACACCCATTCATCCATCCTTCCACAAACATTTGCTCACCACACCCCTAACCTCCCCGGCAAGGCTCTACAGACCATCTCAAATAAGCACAATAAAATTAAACATTATGTTTGAGAAATTAGCCGCGGTTAGAAGGCATGTGAGCTAAATTTATCTCAATGGCGTCAGTAAAATCTTCCGTGTTGAGACGTGAAGGTGAGACAGACTTGAGACAAACTCCTGTATATCCTTCTTGAAAAATAGTTTTTATTTATAATTCTGACGTTATACTTATACTTAAGCTTATACTTAAGCTCCTGGTAAGTTGCACTAACAATCCTTATTAACCTCTGATATTAGTTAATACATATATTATAATGTATTATATTAAACATCAAGGAAAGTGGTAGTATTTTCAAAGAATATTTCGTATACGAGAATGACAATACTGTACTGCAAAATATTATATGATTCTACATGTAATTTTTCATACGTAGGTGTTTGTGATCCTGGCGACTGCCGATTGCGCTTCTGAGATTGTGAGAGATGCGGAGCCCAGTTACGTGACGAGCAATTACGGTAGTGCTTACCCTGCGTACTTTCACCATTACCACAATGGAAAGAGATCTGCCGAGCCAGAGCCTGAACCATTACACCAAATTTACTCCTAGGTCTCACGACATGGTTATGGCTACCTTACCTTGAGATTACCTTGAGGTGCTTCCGGGGCTTAGCATCCTCGCGGCCCGGTCGTCGACCAGGCTTCCTGGTTGCTAGACTGATCAACCAGGCTGTTAGACGCAGCTGCTTGCAGCCTGACTAATGAGTCACAGCCTGGTTGATCAGGTATCCTTTGGAGGTGCTTATCCAGTTCTCTCTTGAACACTGTGAGGGGTCTGCCAGTTATGCCCCTTATGTGTAGTGGAAGCGTGTTGAACAGTCTCGGGCCTCTGATGTTGATAGAGTTCTCTCTCAGAGTACCTGTTGCACCTCTGCTTTTCAACGGGGGTATTCTGCACATCCTGCCATGTCTTCTGGTCTCATGTGATGTTATTTCTGCGTGCAGGTTTGGGACCAGCCCCTCAATTATTTTCCAAGTGTAAATTATTATGTATCTCTCCCGCCTGCGCTCAAGGGAGTACAGATTTAAGCTCTTTAGTCGGTCCCAGTAATTTAAATGTTTTACTGAGTGGATTCTAGCAGTAAAGCATCTCTGCACGCTCTCCAGGTCAGCAATTTCTCCAGCTTTGAAAAGGGCTGTCATTGTGCAGCAGTACTCCACTCTAGAGAGCACAAGCGTTTTGAAAAGTATCATCATCGGTATAGCATCTCTAGTGTGAGAAGTTCTTGTTATCCAACCTGTCATTTTTCTTGCAGTTGTGACAGCTACTTTATTGTGTTATTTAAATGTAAGGTCTTCCGACATGAGTACACCCAGATCCTTTACATTGCCTTTTCGTTCTATGTTATGATTTGCCTGAGTTTTGTACGTGGTTTCCGTTTTTATATTTTCATTTTTTCCGTAGCGCATGAGCTGGAACTTATCTTCGTTAAACATCATATTATTTTCTGTAGCCCATAGAAAGACCTGATCTACATTTGATTGGAGGTTTGCCGTGTCCTCTATGTTGCCTACTCTCATGAAAATCCTAGTGTCATCTGCAAAGGATGATACAGTGCTATAGGCTGTGTTTTTGTCTATGTCCGATATGCGGATGAGAAAAAGTACTGGAGCAAGCACAGTACCCTGGGGGACTGAGCTCTTCACGGTTGATGGGCTGGATTTTATTTTGTTGACTATTACACATTGGGTTCTGTCAGTCAGGAAATTGTAGATCCATCTGCCTATTTTTCCGGTAATTCCTTTTGAACGTATTTTATGTGCAATAACACCATGGTCACATTTATCAAAAACTTTTGCGAAATCAGTGTAAATTACATCAGCGTTTTGTTTGTCTTCCATAGCATCTAATGCCATATCATAGTGGTCCAGCAACTGCGACAGGCAAGAGCGCCCTGTTCTGAAACCATGTGGTCCGGGGTTATGGAGATGCTGTGATTCCATGTATTTTGTGATCTTACTTCTTAGCACTCTCTCAAAAATTTTTATGATGTGAGATGTTAGTGCTATCGGTCTGTAATTTTTTGTCTCTGCCTTATTTCCTCCTTTATGGAGTGGTGCTATCTCTGCTGTTTTTAGTATGTCAAGGATAACGCCAGTATCTAGGCTATGTCTCCACAGAATGTGAAGGGCCTGCTATAGTGATTTTTTACAGTTCTTGATGAATATGGAGCTCCAAGAATCCGGGCCTGGTGCAGAGTACATAGGCATACTGTTTATAGCTTCTTCAAAATCCAGTGAGGATAGGGTGACGTCTGATATATGAATTGATGTTGGTGTCATATCCATGAAAAATTCATTTGGGTTATCAATCTCTAGTGCGTTTAGTGGCTCGCTGAAAACAGAATCGTACTGCTTCCTCAGTAACTCGCTCATTTCTTTGTTGTCGTCGGTGAAAGTTCCATCTCCCTTTCGCAGGGGCCCAATACTAGATGTGGTTTTTGATCTTGATTTTGCATAGGAGAAAAAATATTTCGGATTTCTCTCTCTTTCACTGATGGTCTTTTGCTCTCTTTGCCTCTCCTGGGTTTTGTATGATTCTTGTAGCTTGAGTTCAATTGTTTCTATTTCTCTACCTAACCTTCTTCCCCGTTCTTGAGATAGGGTGCGACTCTCAAGTTGTTCCGCGATTCGTTTTCTTCGCCTATATAGGGAACGACGTTCCCGTTCCAATCTGCATCTCTTTCTCTTTTTTCTTAGGGGTATGCGGTTTGAACATTATTCTAGTGCTACTGAGCTTATTTTTTTCCAGGCACTGGTTCAGGTTTGCATTTTCTAGCTGTTCTTTCCAGTTTATTTCTATGAAGTCCTGGTTTATTTGCTCCCAGTTTATCTGTTTATTATTGAAGTTGAATTTGCTAAAATCTCCTCCACCGGGAATCTGGACTGGTTTTGAAGGTCTATTCCCCATGGTTGACAGAAATTCAATTAAGTTGTGGTCTGAGTAACAGGTTTTTGTAATCATTATGTTCCTGATCAATTCATCATTATTAGTGAAAATGAGGTCCAGCGTGTTCTCCTTCCTAGTTGGTTCTACTATTTGCTGGTTTAAGGCAAACCTGTCGCACATCCATAGCAGGTCATTTGCATGTGCCTGTTCATTTAGGCTACTTCCTGGTACTCTTTCTGATATGACTGTATTAGCCAGGTGCTTCCATTTCAGGTGCCGTAGGTTGAAGTCCCCAAGCAGGATGATGTTCGGAGCTGGATTTGTGAGGTTTTCCAAGCAGTGTTCTATTTTCATTAGTTGGTCTTTAAACTGCTGAGGGTTTGCCTCCGGTGACGTATATACAACGACAACAACTCTATTTAGGATCTTTTTTTTGATTATCAGCACTTCCACCATATAATTTGAGGTGTTTAGCAGCTCAGTACAGATGAGTGTGTCTTTGATGTAGAGGCTGACCCCACCCTGAAGCCGGTGTTTCCTATCACACCTTAAAAGATTGTACTCTGAGATCCATATTTCACCATCAAGGTAGTCCTTTGCGTGAGTTTCCGTTAGGGCTGCAAACACTGCATTTGCCTCATGAAGGAGACCATCTATAAAGTGAACTTTGTTGGATTTGCGTGTTTTTATACCCTGGATGTTGGCAAATATAAATGATGTTATCGTGTTAGTTGAAGTGCTGGATGCTTTACTTGGTGTTAATATCTGAGTCTCTGGTAAGGAGGCCACTGTGTTTGCGTCCTCTCTAGCATTTGACCGAGTTGGTGGTAGAGTCAGGTCATTTTTAGCCATTCTTCTCCTCCTCCTCTTGCTAAAAAATTATCCCGGTCAATGGAGTGGTGGCTGTTTTCATAGTGGCGGTCTGTCGGTTTTATTCGCCTGGTACATCTTATTTGAAAAGCTGGACATTCAGCATTGAAGCACTCTTTCCTGTCCAAAGAGTTCTTGCAAACTTCTGGGTGAAATAATTCACCGCTTTTGGTACATTTACCTGTATTGAGGAGGTTTCTGCACTTTCTACAGTGATCGTACTTACATGTTCCATTTGTTCTTCCCGATATCACATGTTTACAGGTAGACCATTTGTAATACCAACAGATTTTGGGTCCTTGTTTTGTTTGTTTCCCTTTGCCAGGGACCGCACTCTGCTGCGGCGTCCCCGACACTGTGCTCTGCTCCGGGGCCTGTGACACCGCGCTCTACTCTGGTGCCATCGCCACTGCGCTCTGCTCCGGTGCCCGCAACACCGCGCTATGCTCCGGCGCCATTGACACCGCGCTCTGCTCAGGGGTCCCCAACTCCCCGCTCTGCTCAGGGGTCCCCGATTCCGTGCTCCGCTCAGGCGTCCTCGACTCCCCGCTCTGCTCAGGCGTCCCCGACTCCCTGCTCTGCTTAGGCATCCCCGACTCCCAACTCTGCTCAGGCGTCCCCGACTCCCTGCTCTGCTCAGTCATCCCCCGACTCCCGGCTCTGCTCAGGTGCCGCTGCCACCGAGCTCTGTGCCGCATCTGGTTGTACCTTGGTGTCATGTACAGTTTGTTTGAAGACATTAGAAATTGCTATGCAGGCAATAATAAGTAATTCTCTTTTTTCGGCGGGAGTTTTATCCAGGATTTCCATCATTTTCAAAAAAGTTACATCATCCTTTTTGCAGAGCCAGTACACAGAGTGGTCACTGGGACCATTTCTCCTTGAATTATTAGTCATCTTGGCACATTTTTTTGTGTATGGCTGCTGAACAGAGTTGGCATTGAAAGCTCTGTTGGTAATCTACCTTCATGTTGCATTCTATGCACGTTTTTATCAAAGACATTTTTGTTGACCACTTTTGTTCAGTGGTGATGGTCTGCCGAACCAGAGCCTGAACCATCGTATCTTGTCTACTACGCTCCTTGTCACGGTTAGGGCCGCCATTTCTACAAGAGGTCTGCAGATCCTGAACCATCCTACTCAGTCTAATTAATTATGCACTTATTCGTATGATTAACTTGGTACATGCAGCTCTTGATAAAAATGAGTTCCCTATTGGGTTATTTGTGGACCTGCATAAGGCTTTTGACACTGTCAACCACCAAAACCTTCTTCTTAAATTACAACATTATGGAGTCAGAGGTCACTCCCTGCAGTACCTTACGTCTTACCTTACTGACAGGCTCCAATATGTTCCTGTGAATAATTCCATTTCTCCCACCCTACCCATCAACATTGGTGTTCCCCAGGGCAGCATACTTGGCCCTTCTCCTCTTTCTCATCTACATTAATGACCTCCCAACATCTCAAACCAATTCTATTTGCTGATGACACGACCTTCATTTACTCCAGTCCTGACCCCCTTGCTCTAAATGTCACAGTGAATACTGAGCTAAATAAAGTCCACCACTGGCTAACTGCCAACAAACTCACCCTCAATATTGACAAAACTTTCTATATTTTGTTTGGCAATAAATCCTCAAATCAAATAAATCTCAGGATTAACAATACCCAAATTTGTAACAAAGCAGATGGCAAATTCCTTGGCGTTCTCATTGACCGCAAGCTGAATTTCCAGGGACACATTCTAAATACAATACAGGGTATATAAAAAAAATAAAAAAACTGTTGGCATTCTACAGGAGAAGCAAAAAATGGCATCACAGATCAGTCTGCTACCTCGAAGAGCTTCACCTGCTTGAGTAAGCCCGTGAGCTCCTGCCTGTAGAGAGGTTACCTCCCTGGGAGGATGACTCATGCAAGATCATCAATGAAATGGCAACGAAAAAATCCAACATGATACCACAAGAAATGAGGCACAAGTATCTCAAGGAAATTTATAAAGAAGCCGGAGATGAACTAGATCAAATCTACACTGACGGGTCATCTAATCCTGTCAATGGCAGGGCTGGTGCAGCATACACGGTAATCAAGGATAATACTTTCCAACGCATAAATGAAGAAAAAGCGCGTATTGAGAACTATGCCTCTTCAACGCAAGCAGAGCTAACTGCCATTGTTATGGCGTTAAGGTTTCTTGAACGGAACACTAATGGTGCAGTGATTTGCACCGATTCAAAAGCAGCACTGCAAAGCCTAAGTAAAAGTCGGGCAGAAAATCTTGCAATAGTCGCTGAAATTAAGAGAGCTGTGAGAGTACTTACCAATTAGGGAAGAGTCATCAAGTTTCTGTGGATCCCCTCCCATGCTGGAATATGTGGGAATGAACGAGCAGATGTGCTGGCTGCTGAAGGCGCTGAAGGAGACCATATTGAATACTTCATACCCAAGACTCTACTACAAATTAGAGGTATTGTCAGGCAACATCACCGTGACAAGGTAA
Source organism: Procambarus clarkii (assembly GCF_040958095.1). Taxonomy (NCBI): domain Eukaryota; kingdom Metazoa; phylum Arthropoda; class Malacostraca; order Decapoda; family Cambaridae; genus Procambarus; species Procambarus clarkii. Next base: position 10,472,977 of record NC_091203.1, on the reverse strand, counting down.
CTGAGGAAAGGAGGATAGAAGCACAAACCAGTGAATCTATACGATGGTACAACATGGATGCAGCTGGCAATCCCAATCATTATGGCCGAAGAGGAGGAGGACGAGGGAGAGAATCAGTAATAGCGAGAATCCGACTTGGATACAAATATCCATGGAGATATGGAATGGAAACAACAGTTCATCAGCGAAGTTGCAGAATCTGTGGTGAGAGTGATGGACACCGCCTTGACCACTATCTATGTGAATGTGAACACCTGAGAGAAATCAGAAATATGTGTAGAATAATAAACCCCACATTGTTTGAGTTAGGAAAACACTATTTGTCAAATATTGATACTGTTCTTAAAAGATTTCCCCATTTTGCACCCGCAAGATAACATAAGCTTTTAAGGGTTGTTTGATGTTATTCTTCTTGTTTGAGGAGCTGTTCACTTAAGACAGTTAAGCAAGTCCCAGCTGTGTCTGGGTACATGTGACAGGATGAACAACCCAGCGGGTTTTCTTCCTATTGGGGAGTGTTGTACATGCTGCTATGGCGGTATGTCCACTCACAAGATGAGTGGCGCTGCCCAATAAACTCGCCCTCGGGGCAAAATTTAAATTTAAAATGTACCTCGCCCTGCCCTGGTGACACTCTATTACTCTCTCATCTATCCTTATCTCAACTATGGTATTTGTTCTTGGGGTTCTACTACCCAAAATCATTTACGTCCTCTAATTACTCAACACAAAGCTGCTATTAGAACAATATCTAACTCTGGCCCCATAACAGACATCACTCGGTACCCTGACTCAAATCCCTGAAAATGTTAGAAATTAAGTCACTGCACATCGTCTCATGTGTATTTTATATATATAAATCTCTGAACTGTAATGTCAATCCTGACCTTAAAAGCTTCCGAGAAGGTTGTAACAGATCCCATGAGCACCACACCAGAAACAAATACCTATTTGATATTCCAAGAGTACGACTTAGGGGGGTTAGGTACGAAAAAATTCGGGAAAAATCGCAATATTTTGAAAAATTTATAAAAATACTACATAGTTCTGGCAACACTGTGGTGCAATCCGAATAATATTAAGATATAAAGTGATGTATTTATGGTACATTTCCATGCGTAATTGGTCAGAATCCGGTGCCACGCAGCTGTGGCGCGCAGAAGGTATTGCGTCGTACGTTCTAAATGTCAAATTTTTCGTAATAATGTCGGAAATAACTCTGTATATATGAATATAAAATATACATAAAATATTGGCAACTGTCTCCTCCTGGTGGGGGTGATTGAGGTACAACGCCAGCAGTCACATGTTGTGTCCTGTTGAGTGAGGATTCTTTGTCGACGCACTCTCTATTCTCGCTCCTGAATATTGCATTTCTTGCCTCTACTGCACAATGACATGTAAGAGGAAGAGTCACAAGATTAGAGCAGCAAATCTGGCACTCGCTCGCCGTCTTTATCAGGAAAAGCAAGCCGCTTTAGCGCAAAGACGAGTAATATCGAGTGAAAATTGTGGTGGCCTCCCAGCTTCAGTTGTGAGGCGTGACACACCCCCTCCTCACACACCCTCCTTGACTAATGAGAATGATATAACTGATTGATACTTCAGTAGAAAGGAGAAGGTGATGCAGAAACCAACCACACGCACCACCAAGCCGAGACAGGCTCCTGAGGAAGGTGATCCCAGCTATGGGACAGGTGCCTATTAGTGCCCATTGCAGTGCCACCTTGAGGACCCACAATTCGGACCAATTACAATAGGTTAGTATGTTTTAGTGTTATAATTGGATATTTTGTAATAAATAATTGTAATATATGTACAGGCATATATATATATATATATATATATATATATATATATATATATATATATCTATATATATATATATATATATATATATATATATATATATACATATATATATATATATATGTATATATATACATATATACATATATATACATATATACATACATATATACATATATATACATATATATATGTATATATATACTGCCTGGAGGCAGTCTGTTCAACGAGGTCTCTCCAAGTTCGAGGAGTCACTTGCCAAGGAATCGGAGGCAAAGAGACAGAGAAGGAAAGCCGGTAACCAGGAAGACAGACCAGAATCGGACTTCGTTTGTGCTCGGTGTGGGATGGACTGCCACTCTCGGATTGGCCTCATCAGTCACACCAGACGCTGCACCAGGATTGACAACTAGGGCGCAACTCCATAGTCTCCCGAGACTGAAGGATGCCTACTATATATATACATATATATATATACATATATATATATATATATATATATATATATATATATATATATATATATATATATATATATATATATATATGTCGTACCTAGTAGCCAGAACGCACTTCTCAGCCTACTATGCAAGGCCCGATTTGCCTAATAAGCCAAGTTTTCATGAATTATTATATTTTCTCTAATTTTTTTCTTATGAAATGATAAAGATACCCATTTCATTGTGTATGAGGTCAATTTTTTATTATTGAAGTTAAAATTAACATAGATATATGACCGAACCTAACCAACCCTACCTAACCTAACCTAACCTATCTTTATAGGTTAGGTTAGGTTAGGTAGCAGAAAAAGTTAGGTTAGGTAGGTTAGGAAGTCGAAAAAACGTTAATTCATGAAAACTTGGCCTATTAGGCAAATTGGGCCTTGCATAGTAGGCTGAGAAGTGCGTTCTCGCTACTAGGTACGACATATATATATATATATATATATATATATATATATATATATATATATATATATATATATATATATATTTATATATATATATATATATATATATATATATATATATATATATATATTTATATATATATATATATATATATATATATATATATATATATATTTATATATATATATATATATATATATATATATATATATATATATATATATATATATATATAACTAAGCCATTCAGGCTTGTTCGCATATATATATATATATATACATATATATATATATATATATATATATATATATATATATATATATATATATATATATATATATATATATTAGTATATTTTGGCAGCAGTCTTTCCTGTAGACATATATTATTAAATATGACCGAAAAAGTAAGATTAATAATTCTAACGCGAATTTTCTCTATCTTTCTTACGTTTCTTTTCACTGTTGATGGTAATTCAAAGATCAATTCTCCAAAATTCATTTTTATTTCTAGTCTGACGCGACACTTGAGCGCGTTTCGTAAAACTTATTACATTTTCAAAGACTTTAGTTTACAAACACACAACTGAAACTGAATAGAGCTTACACATCTTCGATTTTATATCTACATTTGGGTGAGGTGGATGAGGTGAAAACAAACTTTCAACAATGGGTATTAAATTCAAACACAAGACAGAACACGAAACAATGGGTATTGAATGGAAGTAATTGTAGAAAGCCTATTGGTCCATATTTCTTGATGCTTCTATATTGGAGCGGAGTCTTGAAGTGGGTAGAATATAGTTGTGCATTTATTGGCTGTTGATTGCTGGTGTTGACTTCTTGATGTGTAGTGCCTCGCAGTACGTCAAGCCGCCTGCTATCGCTGTATCTATCGATGATTTCTGTGTTGTTTGCTAAGATTTCTCTGGTGATGGTTTGTTTGTGGGAAGAGATTATATGTTTCTTAATGGAGCCCTGTTGCTTATGCATCGTTAAACGCCTGGAAAGAGATGTTGTTGTCTTGCCTATATACTGGGTTTTTTGAGGCTTACAGTCCCCAAGAGGGCATTTGAAGGCATAGACGACGTTGGTCTCTTTTAAAGCGTTCTGCTTTGTGTCTGGAGAGTTTCTCATGAGTAGGCTGGCCGTTTTTCTGGTTTTATAGTAAATCGTCAGTTGTATCTTTTGATTTTTGTCTGTAGGGATAACGTTTCTACTGACAATAAATTTCAGGACCCTTTCCTCCGTTTTATGGGCTGTGGAAAAGAAGTTCCTGTAAAATAGTTTAATAGGGGGTATAGGTGTTGTGTTAGTTGTCTCTTCAGAGGTTGCATGGCGTTTCACTTTCCTTCTTATGATGTCTTCTTATGATATATGATTCCTTCTTAAGATATATATATATATATATATATATATATATATATATATATATATATATATATATATATATATATATATATATATATATATCACTAAGAACTCTTTGACCCGGCATGGGTTCGAATCCTGGCCGGGTCAAAGAGTTCTTAGTGATATATGGCTTGCGCGTTCATGCACCTTTCTCACTAATATATATATATATATATATATATATATATATATATATATATATATATATATATATATATATATATATATATATATATATATATATAATTTTTCTTTTAAGAGGAAATTTGCAGGGAACTTACACACACCTTTCTGTACGGATGCCTATCTGCTAGGGTGCCAATTATGAACGAAAACGGTCGACGTCAAGCTCAGCTACAGGTGGCCAAACTTTGATCATGTTTCACTCAGGTAAGTAATTTACAACTTCAAGGTGTGTCACAGCTTTCATTTATTAATCAATATACATGCAAATTACACCTTATATATAGAGTTTGTGCTTCTACAAATCTATTAGGACATTTTAGTCCAAAGTCCATTTGTTGATTTTATAAATATTTATAAACATCATATATTGCATATTTTTGTAAGGGGAACTTTGAATAATTGTATTATTGCACTAAACACTTTTTTGATAAAACTGCTTGACGAAATCCTTTATTCTATGCTAATGTGATATCTGAGTGTTATAGAAATGATTTTAGTTAACACATGTGTTCCCTGAGAGTTTTTGAAAATGTTGAAAATTCGTTGCATAATACGTTGTGCATTTGTTTCTCCCTTTCTATTTAGGGTGTGATGCTGAAACTTGGCCCAGTTGCAGCCCTTTCCTTCACCATTCCGCAAATAAATTTTTAAGAAAAGTGCCTAACTTTTACTTTCCCTTAATAAACACCCTTAGTCAAACTAGATATGCTTTACAAATCAAGGGACCTCGAATGTGGAATGACCTTCCCAATTATGTTATAGACAGTACCTCTCCCAACCAGTTTAAGATAAAATCTAAGTACCACCTAATTAACTCAATGTAACCTACCACACCCCTAAATGTCAACCCATGTCTTACGATTTTAAACAATGCTGTTTGTTGACCAAATTGTATTTTTGCTTTTTTTTCTGCCATGTTTCTTTCCCCCGGTTGCAACCCGCTCTCGCACAAGACAACACATATATGACTTAATGCTTAATAGAATTCCTAACACAGATGTGTCCAAATTCAACTCAAACCTTAGAAATCTAATACTAGATAACAGACTGAACAAAAACCATTTAATTATCGCAGGGGACTTTAATATTGACCTTTGCGAGCCTGAACATCCTACTGTTGTTAGCTTCCTCAACTGTATGAATTCCTGCTTCCTCATACCCTTAATCACTAGACCTACTAGAATCACTGATAGTACTGCCACGACTTTAGATCACATCTGGACCTATATAACCTCTCCGCTTACTTCAGGTATAATCACCGATAGCACTACAGACCATTACCCCACATTTCTCTTAACTAACATTAACAAACCACCTCTAGAGACAAGGGAGTTCAGCTTTAGGCTGCACAATGAAACTGCTATAGACAATTTTATAACTACTGCTGCTAATGTCAACCGGGAGTCCGAGTAAGGTAACATAGGGGACATCAACCTAGCAATGCAATCTTTTCTTCAAAAAACTCTCAGCCTTTATAACACCCACTGTCCTATGCTTACGAAACAAGTCACAACCAAAAGGCTTAAAAATCCTTGGCTTACAAAGGGAATACTTAAATCCATTAATAAAAAACATGACCTTGAGAAGAAGTATCGGTTAGGAACCGTCTAAAGAATTCTCAAAGAATTACTCGTTAGTGCTATCTAAAATAATTAGACGAACCAAAACTAAATACAACGAAGATAAATTTACCCAAATAAAGAGCAACATTAAAAAAACTTGTAGCACACTTTCACAAATATTGGGATCAAAGAAGATTTTAAATAATAAACCAACACTCCTGTCCAATAACGATGGTCAGCTTTCAGCCTCTGATTCTGCTATTGAGTTCAATAGGGTCTTCTCTTCCATTGGGTCATCCCTTGCAAATGACGTTCCATCTTCCAGTACTGATGTTAAGGACTATCTTACAGGTAACTATCCACAATCTCTGTACCTAAAGCCTACAAATTCCACTGACGTTAATGAGATAATCCTTTCCCTTAAAACCAAGTCTAGTGCCCTTGAGAAAATACCAACTTTAATTTACAAAAAAGCCTCCAGATCTTTAGCCCCTGCTATTGCATTGCTCATTAACAAGTCACTTGAACTCCAAACCTTTCCAGATATTCTAAAAAAAAAGCGAGAGTAACCCCTGTCCACAAATGGGGTGATCTCACAGATGTTAGCAACTACAGACCTATATCAATCCTGCCTAACTTATCAAAAATATTTGAAAAACTAATCTACAAGCAGCTTTACTCTTATCTAGCCAAACACAATATACTTAGCTCTTGTCAATATGGCTTCAGACCCAAAAAAAAGCACTAATGATGCACTTATTAGTATGTTTAACTTGATTCATGCAGCTCTTGATAAAAATGAGTTTCCTGTTGGGTTATTTGTGGACCTACGTAAGGCTTTTGACACTGTCAACCACCAAAACCTTCTTCTTAAATTACTTCATTATGGAGTCAGAGGACACTCCCTACAATACCTCAAGTCTAACCTTACTGACAGGCTCCAGTATGTTTCTGTGTTCTATGTTTCCCCAGACCCATCATACAAGTGGTATGGACCCCTTACCCACCTAACAGGTGGTAGTGGACCCTACCACTACCATCCTGCAGTAGATAGTAGTGGCGCGAGTATAAGATTTACTCGCTACAGGGCGAGTAAGTCTCATACTGGCTACAGTAGACACTATACCATCCTGTTTGCAGTAGTTTACCCCATAGACATTCCAACGTAACACCATTTTCTGTAGACTTTCCTTCAATACATTCGTTAAAGATTTTTAAAGCACAAACTAGTGTATATAATAATAATAATAATAATAATAATAATAATAATAATAATAATAATAATAATTTTTATTTAGGTAAGGTACATACATAAAGAGATTTTACAAAGTTTGTTGGCTTTATAGATAGAGCTAGTACATACAATGCCTAAAGCCACTATTACGCAAAGCGTTTCGGGCAGGAAAAACATTAATGACTAAAGCTTAAAACTAATGGGTAAAAAGAATAAGATGTGTTGAGTACATATAAAAATAGAGGTAAAAGAGGGGGGAACATTGTTGAAAAAGCAGCACAAATACAATTACAAATTATTACAGAAAATTACATTCAAACAGCGTTGATTTGAAAAACAAAAAAACAAAACAAAAAACATACATGGGTTGACAACAGAGGGGTAAGGTGGGTTACAGGGAATTTATTAGGTATAGCTTCGTTTTTAACTTAAACTGATTGAGAGAGGTACAGTCTTTAACATGGTTGGGAAGGTCATTCCACATTCTGGGCCCCTTGATTTGTAGAGCATTTCTGGTTTGATTAAGTCGTACTCTAGGAATATCAAAACTGTATTTATTTCTGGTGTGGTGCTCATGGGTTCTGTTACAACCTTCTATGAAGCTTTTGAGATCAGGATTGGCATTATAGTTTAGCGTTATATATATGTATAATACACATGAGAGAATGTGCAGTGACTTAATGTCTAACATATTCAGAGATTTGAGTAGGGGTACCGAGTGATATCTGGGGCCAGAATTGGATATTGTCCTAATAGCAGCTTTGTGTTGAGTAATTAGAGGACGTAAGTGATTTTGGGATGTTGATTGGTGAAGCACTATTATTCTATGTAGTAATTTATAGTGCTTTTTATAATTTACTAACAACAACTGATAGTTCTCAAAACAAAACTACGAAACTTCAATAGGATGTAACTGATCTGTAATATTCTAAGAGCATGGACCTAGATTCAGGAAGCTCTGTGTATTTCTTCGTAAGTGGGTTTGCTACGAAGGTTCCTAAGTGCGCCCTAAGAAGATGCTTAGGTGCGATTCAATAAGGTCCACTTAGGAAGAAAATTGTTGGTTCACCTACGTGCCGATAGAGGTCACTACTGTGTTTCGTTTGGCCAATCAGAAAGCAGCAACATTCTTCATATTGAAGATTTAGCGCTGGCTTATCGGAGCTCTACTGCCTCCTATTTACGTCGAATTTTCTTATAAAATTAGTATATTTCGAAGTAAAACAATGTTTTTTCAACTTCTACAGCCAGCACCGACATTGTATTAAACAAATATGTTACATTTGTTGTTTACCTACGTAATTCTAAGAGATACTGTGTAGCTGTCCTTGTTGCTCGGAAGATGCGCTGACAATTATTGTATATATTTACTGAATTTACCCAAGGGCCACTAACTATCTAGTGGCCTCGAAGAGGACAGAAAGCCGGCGGCTTGTTAAAGGGCCCGCCAATTGTCTTAATGATATTTTTTAGCTGGAATTTGGCATTTACGGCTTCAGCGGGTAGGCGGTTTCATGAGTTTATAGCTCTCTTGGTGGAAAAAAACATCTGTTTTCAGTCCTACTTGAGAGAACATACTCCAACACTATATCTGTGATTGTCCTGTTATCAGTGACTTCATACCAAATGGTATGAGGTATTTTGAGCTCTGTAATTACTTCATACACTCAGGAATATTGGAAGATATTCTTGTGCTGCACCCAGATTTTGCCAGTGGGGGCTAATAGATCAGCATTAAGTATTTTGTTCTCTCCTAATTCCATGTATAACTGGTCATCCTGTGAGGTGATGATGTTGGATGAGCTTGTAGCTGGTTTTTGATCTACACTGTGTGGTCCTTTATACACAATAGGGAAGCAGCACATTGCTGTGTATACCTAAACATGTTTAAAAATACATTGTTTGAGAGGAGTCTGGTAGAAACTGGTAAGAGTAATTATAATATAATGTTTCCATGATTCAGTGCTTACCTCTTGTGAAAATTGCTTAGAGTTGTTTAGTCAGAATTGATTTGTTTTTTGTATTGAGGATGGTATTTTCTAAACTGATTCCATGTACAGTATGTCTAACCATCCTGTGAGATGGGAGTATTAGATAAACTTATAGCTAGTTTTTTATCTACACTGTGTAATATTCCATATAGAATAGGGTAGTAGTACATTGCTGTGTATATCTAATCATCTTAATAAAAAAATCAGTAATATAGATTTTAAATTATAGTTTGTATTATTACAAATTCAGTACTGTATTATCCTTATTAAATCATGTTGACCATGGATCATTAAGATCTCATGTTGATATGTAATAGTCATATTTCTTTTGAACTGCTAATCCATGCTAATCATTCATTAAATTGTGCATTATGTCTTAATTTTTCACTTCCTTGGATATACTGTACAGTACAAAAAGATAGGATAAAAATAAACTTGTAATATTTCTTTCATTATATTTTTCATTTAAATAACTGCATCAATATTTTTACAGCTGACAGGATTTGTTTTACCATACAGGTGCATTATTTGTTAAAAAAAAAAATTGGTTTATTGTTACACACAATGGTGCTACATTGCCTTTCCAGCTTGGTGCCTTCTTTTAATACTTACTGATTAAAAAATAAATAATAAATACATTTTATTCAGGAAAAGTGCATACAGTTGATTTACAAACATAATGTTGGATTTATAGACAGAGCTAGTACATACAATACCTAGAGCCACTAATACTCATAGCATTTTGGGCAAGGTGTGGGGGAAAAAACACAGACTAAAACTTAATAGTAATCGGAATTATGTATAAATTGTGTTGAAAGAAGGAATAAAAAATACAAAAAGGGGGGTTAACATAGCATAAATCAGCAATTGCACATGTTGGTGAACAGCGTTGTTTAAAAAATAGCAAGACATGGGTTGACATTTAGGAGGTAAGTTAGGTTACATGGAGTTAATTAGGCAGTACTTGGTTTAACTCTTAAACTGGTTGAGAGAGGTACAGCCTTTGACATGATTCGGGAGGTCATTCCACATTCTGGGTCCCTTGATTTGTAGAGCACTTCTAGTTTGGTTACACACAGCCAAATTGAGTAACAGGAAGAGGTCTTGGACACAAATTTGTTCCATGCTAAATGTAGAGGAATCAGCTGAGCATTCCTCAAATAAAATAAGTTGCCTCAGCTTATAAGGTAAATAAAATAAGCATTTCTCAAATAAGTAGCTGCCTCACCTCACTGCCTTACTGCTACATAACCTTCCCGGCATGGTGCCTTCTTTTGATAATTACTTGTTCCACACCCAAATTGTATAACAGGAAGAGGTCTTGGACCCCTACTTCCCTCTCTCTTTTTTAATAATCTATATAGTCATAATTATAGCTTTAAGTATTCAATGAATAAAGTTTGTGACATTTTTACCCTTTTCCTTACCTAACATCATTTGTGCAGCATATTTTTATTTTATGTCTCACCCAGATTTAATTTCAAAATAAAACCAAACTAAATAAATTAGAAATGGGTATGTATAGCTAAGGTACACCCTTACTACTAGGTGAACAGGGGCATTTGGTGATAGTAAATGATCCCATCAGGCAGGGCTCATCACCTCTCATATTTCATGTTCACCAGTGTTTATTTACTTAATAACTACTGGTATAATATCTTGCTATTATAAAACTAATTCTACTATCATCAAACACATATTTACTTCAAGTTTCAAGCAGAGAATGCATATATAACTAACACGAAGGATTCCTCTTCACTAGATTCACCAGCTATAATATTTTGGTCATGTTCCAATATCATAAATCGATCCCAGTGTTATGTAGTAGAGAAAAAATGACTTATATCCAGTTTATGTAAAGCTACGAGTGGTCGAAACCACACTTAAATCCCGGAATGAACTTACGAAGGTTTTTCCACTTAGGGTAGTTAATTGAATACGGACGTAGCCGCTAAGAGGAAAAACGTTCTTAGCTAAGAGGAAAAGCCTTCGTAAGTACCTTCCTGAATCCGGCCCATGGACAATAGCAGGTACATTTCACAACCCATGTGGGACCGGAAACCTGCAATTTTCATTATAATTGAACCAATCACGACTATTCTGCTGTCTACGGCGACGGACGGGTATTGTGAGACGTAAATTAGTACGTGAGGAAGAGTTTGGGCCTTGGAAAAAAGGTAACTGGAAATATATCACATATGTACTAATTCATATGCAATTCATATTGACTTTAAGCATTAAGTCATATATGTGCTGTCTTGTGCGAGAGCGGGTTGCCTTTTTTTATTTTTTTTTCTTATTTTTTCTCAACACAATATATACTTTAATCTCAATTAGTATTAAGTTTTAGTCTTAGTGTTTTTCCTGCCCGAAACGCTTTGCGTAATAGTGGCTTTAGGCATTGTATGTACTAGCTCAATCTATAAATCCATCAACTTTTGTATTTCACCTTGTATGTATGTACTTTACCTGAATAAATATTTGTATTTGTATATGTATTTGTAGGGGCAGGCTGCTTATACTGGCAGTGCTTGCATATTGTTGAAGCAGCATGACGGCATAATCAACAGGTGAATGGTGATCAAGTTAACGTCTGCTAGGATGAGAAATCTTTTTAATTTTATTCCACATTTGGGATGAGGATGTTGCATGATTAATGTCTTGCAAAAACTGTTCGCAGTGCTGGTTATATACTTGTTCCTTTAGCTTTGTAAACTCTCGGCTGGCCGTAAGAAATATGTTGGGGGATGTCAGTTGTTTTATTTATTTATTTATTTACATACAAGAAGGTTTAGTTTAGTTCATTTATTATGCACCCCATACCCATCTTGTGGGTGGTAGTGGAAAGGGTTACAGAGGCACATAATGGGCTCAGGGACTGAACCCCACAATTCATTTAGCTAAGCAAGTTACAATCTTGATGAGCTAGTTACAAAATTCAATATAAGTCATCACATCAACAGTGGATTCGAGATCGGCCTCAAGTACCGGCTGTAAATTAAGCAACTGCATGACATGTGGAGAGCTAGTGTCAAAATTTATATGTTTGTCCTGCACACCGCCCCCCATCCAGTGGGCAGCGGTGGATAGGTTACAATCACTTAGTTACTACCTACAGTTAGCAAACTGGGGATATTTATCTAAAATTTCTGGTAGCAGATCATTTTGAATGAAATATTGACACATCGCTGGAACATTGGTTATAGAATTCTCTCTAAATTCACGTATATTTTCGCACTCCATCACATAGTGACGGAGGGTGTGCGAATAATTTTGTTGACACAGTTTATATTTGGTCAGGTCGACATCAGCAGATAATGAGAATTCCCAGAGATACTTGTAACCGAGTCTAAGCCGAGCAGTAGTAACATCTAGAAGTCTGCTGATTTTATTGGATGATCCATAGATGTGTGGCTTCTCTTGCATGATAGTATGATGATAGATGGAATTACTGGTGTCAATTTCACTTTGCCTCAGATCTACAAGATCTGAGGTACATTGGGATTATGAGGATACATAGTATAGTAATTACAATCTTGTAAAGCCACTAGTACGCGCAGCGTTTCGGGCAGGTCCTTAATCTAAGAAAATTTTAAGTATGTAAATACTTGCAAAATTTAAAAAAAAAAATGATAACAGTTACAGAGCAAGAAAAAAATAAAAGATGAGAGAAAATTGTAGGTATATTAAGCACATAGGTAGCTCAGATTTATGTGTTTTATACTGCTCAGCTAGGACGAGAACTCTTGTCATGCAGGGGCTTTAGGCGTGTGTCATGCAGGGGCTTAAGGCGTGAGTCAGTGAACCACCTCTGTCCCTACCTCACTGTTTTGGGTCCAATGGATTTTGTCTTTACTAGGCGTGTGCAGAGCTCTGCACATGCGCAGAAGTGCATCCACTAAGATAGAACTGTGTCCTTTAACAATTATATTATCGTGTGCTATTATATTTAAAGATACAATTCCAAGTACATTCTCTTAATGGAAAACACGAGGAAAACATAAATGTTTAATGGTAACAACCAGTAGTAAATAAAAATAACAAGATTTAAAAATAAAATAACCAGAAAAAACATTGGAACTCGTGTATGGGCCTCGAGCGCCATTTTGTCAACAGCAGCTGGTATGAATCCAGACACGAGCATAAAACCTTGATACAAACTGCACCTATCATAAATAAAAAGCACCACCATTGACAGCCAAGTGCTAACATCAAGTATAACTCTAAGAAACAACACTCAAGCCTTGCCTAACCGTCAACATTGACGCCGGACCCCACGTCTCCTGCTATCACCATTCATGCAGTCATCCGGAGAAAACCTTCACAAAACTGCACCTATCATAAGAGAAGATGAAGACTCACCAGTGTCCATACTGTGGGAAGGTATTCATTGATCTTGGACACATGAAGATTCACATGTTAGTGCATTCAGGAGACAAACCTCATGAATGTCCAGTGTGGAAAGAGATTCAGTCATCTTGGAAGTATGAAGCGTCACATGTTAGTGCATTCAGATGCTAGACCTCATGAGTGTCCAGAGTGTGGGAAGAGATTCGAACGTCTCGGAGATATGAAGGGATACAAGACACTCCGTACATTGACAACATCGCACACTAATATTTTTACCACTTCGGACACCAGCTTTCGACGTTTCGCATATGTGTACGTGTTCCATATTAAAACGACAATATAATGCTATTAACAAGTAAAATCTTTTATTTAACAGGCATATAGTTATTAAATGAAGTTTAGTGATGTAATAGACATAATCCGAAGTTGGTAAGGACGCTGCCCGCCAGCGTAAACAACACACACCCGAATGCCCACAAACACGATACAACGCACAACACTTCTGTCAGTTTTTGGATAAACTCCTTTTATATTTATTATATGAGAGTTATACTTGTATAAAATGATAACTATTATAGGTAAGCGCCTAATATTTAATATTAATCAATAAAAAAGAAGTCAGAAGCCACACGCCTGTCTGTACATGTCTTTTGTGCAAAAGTATTTTGGGCGCTCATGTACTTGTGCGCTAGCTGGCGTTCACAACTGTTCTTGCCTACAAGCATTAGAATTAAACAAACGAATTCATTTTTTTCATTTATATACAAGAAGAGAAGTAAGTAAGTAAGTAATTATCAAAAGAAGGCACCAAACCGGGATACAAGAAGAGAAGGCTACCCTTGAGTTGTAATATTCATCTGATCACTGGTCTCCCATTTGGTCCTCATTGCTTTATCTTACTATTATTGAATGTCAATAACCGTATTATGCAATTTCAATTTCTTCTATTTCTTTCTTTATTATGCACCCCATACCCATCCCGTGGGCGGTGGTGTAAAGGATTACAGAGGCACATAATCGGTTCAGGAACTGAACCCTCTAGTTCGTTTAGCTAAGCAAATAACAATGTTTGACGCTAGTTACAAAATTATTAATGTTGTATACACATGTACACACACACACACACACATATATATATATATATTATATATATATATATATATATATATATATATATATATATATATATATATAATATGTATATGTATACATATACATACATATATAATCACCTACACAAATACACACATCAATAATCTTTGTGTCACAAGTGATCAACAAGAGGCTCACAACAGTCACTATAAAAGGCACTTTACATCTATAGTGAGCCACACAATTACTAGTCTTGCTGCACACTCGCCCAACTGGGCGGCAGCTTTACAGTCATGTGCTCCACACCCACCCAACTGGGCGGCAGTTTTACAGTCATGTGCATGCATTACCTACAGTAAGCAAATTTTGGATACTTCGCTAAGATTTCGGGCAGCACATCATTATGAATGAAGTACTTACACATTTCATTATGCAACTTTAATAAAGTTGTCCTTCAGAATTTTGTGGTGTTCAGCTACCGTTATCTTCTGTATGTTCCTCACATTACCAGTATACACAAACATTGATATGTAGGGATATAGACTCTCAGGTAAGTTAGTAATTTAAATGCACAATTGCAGTCCTAGGCGTTCAATCCCCGACCGCCGTCCAAGTGGTTTGGCACCATTCCTCCCCATCCCATCCCAAATCCTTATCCTGATCCCTTCCCAGTGTTAAATAGTTGTAATGAACAGGCACTATATATTTTATATATATATATATATATATATATATATATATATATATATATATATATATATATATATATATATATATATATATTAGTATATTTTGGTAGCAGTCTTTCCTGTAGACATATATTATTAAATTTGACCGAAAAAGTAAGATTAATAATTCTAACACGAATTTTCTCGATCTTTCGTACGTTTCTTTTCACTTTTCCATACAGCAGATTGACAGCACATATAAGACAACAATGATCATAATGGTAAAGATGTTCAGATTGGGTACATAAAGATTGGGAGACTGGGTAGCAAAAGATACAGATAAACAAGATTTATAAACACCATACAACAGATTGGCAGCACATATAAGAAAACAGCAATGATCACAATGGTAAAGATGTTCAAATTGGGAACATAAAGGTTGGGAGATTGGGTAGCAATTGATACAGTGCAATTTTAAGGCAAAAAGTGAAAAACTATGAAGATGAAATTAGGTACTTTTTAGTATTGATTTTGAATGATGTAAAAGTTGGACAGCTTTTCAATTCAGTAGGGAGTGAATTCCATAAACTGGGTCCCTTTATTTGCATAGAGTGTTTACACAGATTAAGTTTAACTCTGGGGATATCAAAGAGATATTTATTTCTGGTGTGGTGATAATGGGTCCTATTACATCTGTCCAAGAAGAGTTTCAGACAAGGATTTGCATTTAAGAACAGGGTTTTGTAAATGTAGTTGACACAAGAGAATTTGTGGAGTGAGATTATGTTTAGCATGTTTAGGGAGTTAAACAAGGGGGCTGTGTGTTGTCTGAAAGCAGAATTTGATATTATTCTGATAGCAGATTTTTGCTGGGTGATGATGGACTTGAGGTGGTTTGCAGTGGTTGAACCCCATGCACAGATACCATAGTTGAGATAGGGATAGATTAGTGCATAATATAGAGAGATGAGAGCAGAGTTAGGAACATAATATCTGATTTTGGAGAGTATACCAACTGTTTTAGAGACTTTCTTAGTTATGTGTTGTATGTGGGTACTGAAGTTGAGTCTCTTGTCTAGGAATATGCCAAGAAACTTTCCATAATTTTTATTGCTAATGTTTAAATTGTCAATCTGAAGCTGAATTGCATTTGTAGATTTGCTTCCGAATAGGATGTAGTAGGTCTTTTCTATGTTAAGTGTTAGTTTGTTGGTTGACATCCATAAGTGGACTTTTTTTTAGTTCATTATTAACAACACCATTTAGGTTATGTGGGTTGGGGTTGGAGTAGCAACCCGTTCTCGCAAATTCGTATAGTCAATATTGACTTATTTAATAAGTGCATAGGTGACATACTAAACATAATAGATACCCTTAAAAAGCTTCATAGAAAACACCGACCTTACCTAACCATGTTAGTATGTTAAGATAAGCATCTTATTGCTTCGTAATTACAATTGTTACTTAACCTATACCTATAATAGGTTAAGTAACAATTGTAATTACGAAGCTATAAGATGCTTATCTTAAGATACTAACAAGGTTAGGTAAGGTCGGTGTTTTCTATGAAGCTTTTTAAGGGTATCTATTATGTTTAGTATGTCACCTATGCACTTATTTAATAAGTCAATATTGACTATACGAATTTGCGAGAACGGGTTGCAACCCGTTCTCGCATCTTATCTTAAGATACCTTATCTTATCTTAAGATACCATATCATATAATATAAGATACCATATCTTATAAGATACCATATAATATAAGATAAGATATAATATAATAATATAATATAATATAATATAAGATATAATATAATATAATATAAGATATAATATAATAATATAATAATATAATATAATATAATAATATAATAATATATAATATAATATATAATATAATAATATAATAATATAATATAATAATATAATATAATATAAGATACCATATAATATAATATAAGATATAATATAATATAATATAAGATACCATATAATATAAGATACCATATAATATAAGATACCATATCATATAATATAAGATACCATATCATATCATATAAGATACCATATAAGATACCATATCTTATCTTAAGATACTAACAAGGTTAGGTAAGGTCGGTGTTTTCTATGAAGCTTTTTAAGGGTATCTATTATGTTTAGTATGTCACCTATGCACTTATTTAATAAGTCAATATTGACTATACGAATTTGCGAGAACGGGTTGGGAGTAGATGAGGGTAGTATCATCAGCAAACAAAGTAGGTTTCAGAATGTTAGAGACATTAGGCAGATCATTAATGTATATAAGAAAAAGAAGAGGTCCCAAGATGCTGCCCTGTGGCACTCCAACAGTTATTGGTAGAATGGGAGAGATTATATTATTGATGGCTACACATTGGTGTCTATCACTAAGATAGGATTGGATATAGTCCAGTGCATGGCCTCGGATTCCATAATGATGGAGTTTACTTAAGAGGTAATCGTGATTAACAGTATCAAAGGCCTTTCTCAGGTCAATGAAGAGTCCAATTGGAAACTCATTTTTGTCAAGAGCTGAGTAAATTATATCAAGGAGACTAATAATTGCATCGTTGGTACTATTTTGAGAGCGGAATCCAAACTGACAGGGGCTAAGAATGTCGAATTTTACAAGATAGGAGTAGAGCTGTTTGTAGATAATTTTTTCAAATATTTTTGATAGTATGGGTAGGTTCGATATTGGTCTATAGTTGTTTATGTCTGATGGATTACCTCCTTTATGAACTGGCGTTACTCTTGCTTTTTTAAGGATATCAGGGAAGGTATGACACTCAAGGGATTTGTTGAACAGCAGAGCTATAGGTAGCGCAAGGGCATGGGAGGCGCTCTTGTATACAATGGATGGGATTTCACTGATGTTCCCAGCTTTGGTTTTTAGTGAGTGTATGATGGACACAACATCTGACGGGCTGACTGGTGAGAGGAGAAGAGAGTTTGGATAGCTGCCTGAGAGATATGTGTTGTTATATGTCTGAGTCTGTGGGATTTTACTTGCAAGGTTAGCACCAATCGATGAAAAGAAGCTATTAAATTCATTCGCCATTTCTAAGTCAGATGACAGTATAAGGCCATCCTTAGAGAGTGTTATCTGGTTGTGGGAGTGTTGTTTAGTTCCCAGGATGTTAGAGATGGTATTCCATGTGCTTTTCATGTTGCCTTTTGCTTCTTTGAATCTAGTCTCATAATATGAAAGTTTTGCTCTTCTTATGATACTGGTAAGCACTGATGAGTACCTTTTAACTACTTCCATTGAAACTAGGCCACTCCTAAATTTCTTTTCGTATTCATGTTTTTTGTTGATTGATTTAATTATGCCACTTGTGAGCCACGGGTTATTTTTTTTTTTATCAGTTACTTGTTTGGTAAGGAGGGGACAGTGAGTATTGTAGAGGCTTAGAGTTTTGGAGAGAAAGAGGTTAGTTGATGAGTTTAAGTCCTGTGAATTATTAAATTCAGATTCCCAGTTAATATTGTGAAGTGCATTAGAGAGATTGCCTAAAGCTGATTCACTATGTAGCCTGAATGAAAGTTTTTTGGTTTCTGGTGGTGATGTGTCAATGTTTGCTATGAGGAAAGTAGGATAGTGGTCAGTTGTTCTGTCATAAATTACCCCAGATGTAAGGGGAGCTGTTATATTAGTCCATAGGTGATCCATAGTCCATAGGTCCATAGGGAAATAGCGCATATTTATGCATATATATGTGACGGAAAACATATATATGTGATATATATGTATGTCTAGCTTTGGAAACAAGTACGTCATTGTTTGTAATCTATTTAATGCTAGTAGTTAAGAAATTGAGTCTGAAAATATTTAGCTGTCTACTATAATGTATTCAATCATTTTAAGGGGCACCAGCATTGCTACCAGTTCAACTTGCAAGGTGAATGCAACAATTACACCACCTCCCTTGACAACACTCTACACTTACCTATATACAACCCCTCCCAGGAAATCCTAATTTAAAGGTCACAGCCTGCATACCATTATAAACCAAGAGTCAGGCAATGTGCAAGTGAGTCGTGGAAGGTTGCTAATGTGATACGAGCATTCCGGGTGGGACATAAATGGTTGGACATATTTCCTTTCACCTAATGCATCTGTTCATCTACCAGTAAGTAGGTACTCAGGAGTTAGCCAGTTTGTTGTGGAGTTGCATCCTGAATGGGGTCAGTAATTCCTCCCTGGGGACGTAGTGGGTGGACTTGATAAAAGCCTAACGTGTATAAATACACTCCGACTTCCTGTCCCCCGATACAATGAATTTTAAACTAAATTAAATTTCAGGAGGATGGGTTCCTTGCTTTCTTACTAATTCTTACTAATTCATAACTAATTCTTACTTCTTACTAATTCTTACTAATCTTACTAAATTCTTACTAATCATAACCCCCAGATCCCTTTCGCAATATTACTTCGCAATCTCAATACCATCTAGTAAATATCTTATAACTCTATCATCATTACCTAGCCTCAAAACCTTACATTTGTCAGCATTAAACTGCATCTGCAAATCCTTTGACCATTCAAAACCCTATTTAGATCATCTTGAAATGATAGTGAGTCTTTTTCTGAGCTTATTTCTCTCCCGATTTCTGTATCATCGGCAAATTTGCAAATGTTACTGCTCAAACCTCAATATAAATCCTTTATATATATTATGAATTGCAGAGGTCCCAGGACAGAGCCTTGAGGCACTCTACTTACAACATTTTCCCACTCTGACTTAACCCCATTGATACTAACATTGTTTCCTTTGGTATAGCCATGCCCTAATTCAACTTAATATAGCACCCCAATTCCATAAGCTTCTATCTTTTTAATCGGACTTTCATGTGGCACTGTATCAAAAGCTTTGCTAAAGTCAAGGTACACAACATCACAAACCATACCACTATCAATTGCCTCAACCATCCTGGAATAAAATGATAGCAAATTTCTAAAACATGAAGAGTAATGTTAAACATAAAGATGACAATTAAGGTTGGGAAGTCTATCGCCCCTGGGGAGGATTACTTTACCTTGTGCTTACTTTTTCTTTCCAAGGTTACGCGGATCAACGTCCCCAGGGGCCTGGTTTGACCAGGCCTCCTATCGTTGGTGGTCTGTTCAACAACGCTGTCACTTACACTCATTACATTATATGTGCATAAATAATATATAATTTACATTCTGAAATAGGTGATAGGTGACGTAAAAGGGGGTTTTCGATGTGGATTCAAAATATAACCTATTTAAAAATATTCTAAGCAAAGCCCAGGAATGTAGTATACCATATACTACAGATCCAGATCGAATACTAATGATCCAAAGTGGATAACAAAGGATCTGAAGAACCTTATAGGTAAAGTTAAGAAAGGAGATAGATCACTTGATCAGGGCATAGAGATAGCCCTTGCGCCACCTACCTACCTACCTTGAGGTGCTTCCGGGGCTTAGTGTCCCCGCGGCCCGGTCGTCGACCAGGCCTATAGCTCTGCTGTTCAACAAATCCCTTGAGTGTCATACCTTCCCTGATATCCTTAAAAAAGCAAGAGTAACGCCAGTTCAAGTATCTCTGGGAATTCGCATTATCTGCTTATGTAGACCTGACCAAATGTAAACTGTGTCAACAAAATTATTCGCACACACTAAATAATGTTGTTAATAATGAACTAAAAAAAGTCCACTTATGGATGTCAACCAACAAACTAACACTTAACATAGAAAAGAACTACTACATCTTATTTGGAAGCAAATCTACAAATGCAATTCAGTTTCAGATAACATATGCAGTAAATAAAGAACCTAAAAATCAAGGAAACTACAGACGGCCGATTGGCCCATACGAGGCAGCTCCTATTTATATTCATCCAAACTCATTCATATATATGTCTAACCTACACTTGAAACAATCAAGGGATCCGACTATTATATTATGCGGTAATTGGTTCCACAAATCGACAACCTTCTTATTTTCATTTAATATTACACTTAAACAAGTGTTGGGACTTTTCTTCACTTTCATTCAATAATAATAATGATAATAATAATAATAATAGTAATTCATTGTGTCGGGGGACTGGCAGCCAGTGTAAATATACATGTTATGTTATATCGGTTTCCCTCCTCCCCACAAGGTCTATTTCCTGACTCCCCAGGATGCAACCCCACAACAAGGTAGCTCCTGGCTACCTATTTACTGCTAGGTGGACAGGAGCATTAGGTGATAGGAAACACGGAAACCATTTCTTTCCTGACCGGACAGAAATAATCACATCTCACTTGCACTACACATATCACAAAACTCTATCCAACTATAAACATTTAAATAATATGGAAAACAAAGGTATTTAACATTTCTTCTGGTGCATAACACAACACACCAGACGAGGCTAACCATAGCCCGTGCTACTTGCCCCGCTCCTGTGCCAGGTAAGTCCACTACGGGCTCACCATAGCCCGTGCTACTTGGAACTTTTTGCATTAAAAAAAAAAAAAATTGCATTTAGTTAAAAAAATAGCTAAGTCGTTCCAGCATATGAGTAGATTGAATGGCCAGTGCTGTGGGTCAGCTGTGTAAGGAGACAGCGTTGGTCAAGGGATTTACAGAGGTAATAATCTTAGAAGTATGATATAACTCCAGGCTGGCAGTTGACCGCTGACAGGTTGACCGCGTCAGATCAAGACCTCAACAATCCATCCCATCACGGGCCGCGGGTCTTTGAATGAGGATATATGCTCAATTTAATTAATTGAGACATTTGTTTTTCTGGACTTCATAGTGAAAGATCTAACACAATGTGCTGTTGCTGAGCGTACAAGTCGTATTAAATATATTTTTAATACAGAAACATACGACAAACATACACATTAAAGCTACGTGATTTAGGAAATACTATAAAAAACATAATTTTTAACATTAGGTATTACTGGATTATGCAAGTGTTGTACATGGTTTTAGAGTACACGTACAGCTTAATATACACAGTGTATATTAAGCTATAATATACATATAATGTGTATAATATACATGTGTACACTGCATTACTCACTGCCTGCCCTAACAAAGCTCTCTTCGTATCCATTGTTCTGTTGTTGTTGTTTCAGATTTAGCTACTCAGAACGAAGTGTCCAAGTAGCACAGGCTTTCACTTTCAACAACGGCTTCTCCAATGGTTTCGTGGAAGACATCATAAGAAGGAAAGGGAAACGCCATGCAACCTCTGAAGATACAACTAACACAACACCTATACCCCCTATTAGACTATTTTACAGGAACTTCTTTTCCACAGCCCATAAAACGGAGGAAAGAAATGAATTTTGGAGAATTGATCTTTGAATTATCATCAACAGTGAAAAGAAATGTAAGAAAGATAGAGAAAATTCGTGTTAGAATTATTAATCTTACTTTTTCGGTCGTATTTAATAATATATGTCTACAGGAAAGACTGCTACCAATATATATTATATATATATATATATATATATATATATATATATATATATATATATATATATATATATATATATATATATATATATATATACTCACCTAGTTGTGTTTGCGGGGGTTGAGCTCTGTCTCTTTGGTCCCGCCTCTCAACCGTCAATCAACAGGTGTACAGATTCCAGATTCCTGAGCCTACTGGGCTCTATCATATCTACACTTGAAACTGTGTATGGAGTCAGCCTCCACCACATCACTTCCTAATGCATTCCATTTGTCAACCACTCTGACACTAAAAAAGTTCTTTCTAATATCTCTGTGGCTCATTTGGGCACTCAGTTTCCACCTGTGTCCCCTTGTGTTAAATAGATTGTCTTTATATATATATATATATATATATATATATATATATATATATATATATATATATATATATATATATATATGGCACAACTCTCCTAAACACGAGAGTTAAGTATACAACTTTAGAACACTTTCCCACCAGGAGACTCGAACCCTAGCCAGCACAGAAGCCTTCCAGCAACTGGCATAACAGGTACGCCTTAACCCTCTCCACCACCCGCTCAGACCCTTAAAAGAGATGGTAATTTCGGAGTATTTAAATACCCCAAAGATCAACACCTCCCAAGAGCACCAGAGCAAGTGAGGGGTCATTTAGACGTTAATTTCATCAAGTCCCTGTTAATATGGGAAGACACAGTGTCTCTGCTTAAGGCACAACTCTCCTAAACACGAGAGTTAAGTATACAACTTTAGAACACTTTCCCACCAGGAGACTCGAACCCTAGCCAGCACAGAAGCCTTCCAGCAACTGGCATAACAGGTACGCCTTAACCCTCTCCACCACCCGCTCAGACCCTTAAAAGAGATGGTAATTTCGGAGTATTTAAATACCCCAAAGATCAACACCTCCCAAGAGCACCAGAGCAAGTGAGGGGTCATTTAGACGTTAATTTCATCAAGTCCCTGTTAATATGGGAAGACACAGTGTCTCTGCTTAAGGCACAACTCTCCTAAACACGAGAGTTAAGTATACAACTTTAGAACACTTTCCCACCAGGAGACTCGAACCCTAGCCAGCACAGAAGCCTTCCAGCAACTGGCAAAACAGGTACGCCTTAACCCTCTCCACCACCCGCTCTAGGTTACGTTAGTTAGGCTAGGCTAGGTTACGTTAGGCTAGGTTACGTTTGCTTTAGGTTACGTTAGGTAGCCGAAAAAGTTAGGGTAGGTTAGGTAGTCGAAAAAACGAGCAAAAGTCTTGGCTAACTCATCAGTTCTATCATGCATTAGGAGACCAGTATGGGAAGGAATCCACAGGGAATAGCAGTTAGGTTATATAGATTACGTCTAGGTTACAGATGCAACTGGGAGATTGGTGAAACCCGACAGAGAGAGTGCATCTTCTGTCAAACTGTCACAGAAAAGCCATTACTTCACTATCTTCTGGAATGTGAAGCAACCAATGACCTTAGAAGAGCATTAAGAGTTCCGGAATCATGCAGTGGTCACCCTGAAGCCATCAACACAGCCACTCTCCTGGTCAACAAAGGTGTTCAGCACCTGGGCACCCTCATAAAGACTGTGAAGCAGTCTTCTCCCCCGCGATAACAGCTTGATGGTGAAATGGAAACTCAGAATACTGAGAAAAAAAAAATTGTACCACTTACGGGGGGTCAAGCCCGTGCCACCTCTTGGGTGGCTTAATCTTCATCAATCAATCAATCAATCATAGTTTTTCACTTTTTGCCTTAAAATTGCACTGTATCAATTGCTACCCAATCTCCCAACCTTTATGTTCCCAATTTGAACATCTTTACCACTGTGATCATTGCTGTTTTCTTATATGTGCTGCCAATCTGTTGTATGGTGTTTATAAATCTTGTTTATCTGAATCTTTTGCTACCCAGTCTCCCAATCTTTATGTACTCAATCTGAACATCTTTACCATTGTGATCATTGCTGTCTTATATGTGCTGTCAATCTGCTGTATGGTGTCTATTAATCTTGTTTAAATTACTAATCAAGCTGTCAATGTAATCAATCAGAGCTTTAATATAACAATGTGCTTTAATATACTTATCTCTCTCATCTCATTTTTCTCTTGTAATGTATCTTTATCATTTATCAATTCTGATTGAAATTACCTACTTAAAATTATCTGCCAGATTAAGGACCTGCCCGAAACGCTACGCGTACTAGTGGCTTTACAAGAATGTAAATACTGTACTATCCAATGTATTCTCACAAACCCAATGTACCTTCTTGTATATATATAAATAAATAAATAAATAAATAAATAAATAAAAAATAAATCTTCCTCATCACAATCGACTTGAGAATGGTCCAGGACGGACCGGAACGTCGTCATCCCTTCACCTTCTAGTGTGTGGTCTGGTCAACAACCATTGGTAAAACTTTTATCATGCGTAAAATAACATATTTACATTAACGCTGTAAGTTAACAATGCACTGTACTGGTTTGATTAACATGGCTTGAAGGTTAACATCCTGAGAATAACCTTGTATATTAAACTTAGTAAGTGTAACAAGGGTAAATGTAATAATGTGTAACTTCCAGAGAATAAGTCTAACAATGGGACTATTACATTTTACATTAGTAAAAGTGCTACCTTGGGTAAAATGACAGTGTAATACTGTAACATTTTATGCGGTTAACATTTAATTGCCGGGAAAGGGAGGCGCCAGACGGCCCCCCCCTGACAGATTAAGCACTTGCCCAAAACTATGTGTCTTTACAATAATTGTAAGAACACCACTGTCATGTACTCTGACAAATTCAATGTACCTTCTTGTATATAAAACAAACAAATAGATAGTAATTTCTTCGGAAGAACAATATTAGATGAGAAGGGAGGATAGTAATTTACAGGATCCCCGGGATCCTCATGAAATGAATTGCTTGTGTATTTGCTATTTGTATCAATAAGCTAAACCTATGGTTTAGCCATGAGAATAATCTTAGGGTGCCCAAGAAATGCTATGATTGAGATAATGAGGAAGGAATTGAATATGATGAGTATTGAGGATAGAATTTCACAGATATATGTAGCCTCGGCCATTAGATTAATCAGAGACGAGGTAGCTAATATATTAATCCTCTCAGTTCAAAAGGTGGGAAGTAATGAACAATATATGTTAAATAATAATAAGAGAACATAGAAATTAGAAACCTGTCCTATAAAAAAAGATTAACAAAGCTTAAATTGCATTCACTGGAAAGGCGAAGAGTTACGGGTGACATGACAGAAGTTTACAAGTGCATGAATGGACATAACAAAGGGGATATTAGACTCAAATATCACAGAAACAAGGTTATCGCGAATAACCGAACTCAATTACGAGCTCACCATAGCCCGTGCTACATGGACACTTCGTTCTATTTAGCTAAATCTAAAAAAACAAGGGGATATTAATAGGGTATTAAAAGTATCAATACAAGATAGAACACGAAACAATGGGTATAAATTGGATACTTTAAGATTTAGGAAAGACTTGGGTAAATACTGGTTCGTTAACAGGGTTGTTGATTTGTGGAACCAATTACCGCGTAACGTGGTGGAGGTGGGGTCCCTCGATTGTTTCAAGCGTGGGTTGGACATGTATATGAGTGGGATTGGGTGGTTATAAATAGGAGCTGCCTCGTATGGGCCAAGAGGCCTTCTGCAGTTACCTTTGTTCTTATGTTCTAAAGCTGTTAGCTCTTGGATTCCGCCTTTCTAACCCTCTGCTGTCTAATGTACTGACTCCAGACCTAATTTTCTCTCTTATCTAGTATTACACACACACATTCCCAGGATAAAGATTCAGAGATTCTAATTCCTTTCACATCACTAATCTGATGTCTTTCTGCTCACTTAGAAAGTCCTCTGTCATATATGGTGAAATAAACCCATCTGGCCTTGTTGCTTTCTATTGATAATAACTTTAGTCTCCACAAACATGTGTGCTTGGGTAACATTTAAGAGACATTCTTAATGGTTCAACTATAGACGAATGTGATAGAAATGCTACTGGATTTTTGTGGTCTCAATTCTTACCTGATCTGAAATGTTAATTAAAATGTTTTACTGGTTACTGGTACAGTAGTAGTTCTGCTTAGAGCTAGCTATACGCTACTAATTTCAATTGAATACGTTAATTCTAAAACATATTTTCATGTACTCAAAAGATCTTGAATTTATCAAGCGAGGAGTGAATGTAAATAATCTTCAAGGAATGAGTATGGGGTGCAAAATAAATTACTAATCACAGGATATGACACTATGATATGCGTTCTCTACTTTGGGGTAAATAAAATACATGATTATTTTCAGAATATATACTTTAATGACAAATATTTGAAAAGATATTTAAAGTTGAAATATTTATCTTTAAAAAAGATAAAACCTCCTTGCATTACACAAGTATTGATGAAATATGACATATTTACCGACTATAATGATGGCATTGAATGTAGTGTTCATGCGTCCGGATACCGGCGATTATGTAGTATTATTTATTTAAAAATATAATGCCTTTCACATAAATTATATATATTACTTGAAATGTAGCTACAGTAATGTCTACATCTCTGCCTTTCTTCTGACATATAAATCTTGAAGGTTAATTAGCATATATATGCATGTTAATTAGACAATTAATTTGCTGGTGTGTAGCTCTCCACACACCCAGAGCGGGTCCATGTATTTTCCCAAAGCTATATCCATAGTTACCTAGTGCTACTCCGGCCTTCTAGTAACAAGTAATGAAGATATATGACATATTTACCCCCTATAATGATGTTATTGAATGTATATCACACTACACTCACACCCAGAGCGAGTCCATGTATAGCGAACGCATACCAGCGAATAATCATCAGCATCTATATAACAAAACTATTGTCCCATGGAGTTAATTTCACTTCCAGACACCTATTTTTCAATACAATTTCAATATTTTATGGCTATTTATGCTAAATATTATTGTAACTATGCATTATTGTAGTTTATACCATTATTTCAATTTGTGACGATGTGTATACAAGAGGCTGATATGCCAGCAAACACTCTCCAGGCAACAATCTGTCTTGGATAAGTCGCTCCACAACATTGACGCTTGGATCGTCGACTTGATTTGGCGTCACCTGCTCTTTATTTTCGTCTAATTTCTTTATAAAAAGATACTTTTTCGGATTAAAATTATGTTTTTTCATGTTGTATGTTCAGCACCAACATTGTAATGAGTAAATATATCATTTATTCATTACTAACGTATTGCCAGGAAGTTTTCTGAAGCGTGTGTAGCATGTGCTAGTTTTTGGTAATTAGACGGACCGTCTTGGGGTCATGAAGACTCACATGTTAGTGCATTCAGGTAACAGACCTCACGAATGTCCAGAGTGTGGGAAGAGATTCAAGCTGCTTGGAAGTATGAAGCGTCACAGGATGATGCATGCTGATGAAAAACCTTTTGAATGTGCAGAGTGTGGCAAAAAATTTAGAACTCGTGGACAAATAATTAAGCACATGCTTATGCATTCACGTGATAAACCTCATGAGTGTCCAGAGTGTGGGACGAGATTCAAGTTGCTAAAACATATGAAGAACCACAAGATGATTCATTCAGGTGATTGACTAAACACTTCGAGTGTGGAAGATAATTGAGAGAATGTTGAGGTATAATGAGGCACATATTTTAAATTAATTTACCTTTAATCTGATATACAATTTGAAAATTGAGTGTCATCATGAAAATATTGTACTATCACCATTGTTGGGGTTTCACCTCTCTATTATTCTCTACCCTTACTCTGGGGTGAGCAATAGTTATGCCCAAGGTAACTCACCGTAGCCCTGCGGGTCTTCCCTCGATCCTCACGGCGCCACTGCACGCCAGGAGAGTCTCCCAGTCAATCTTAACGGCCTCTTATTAAGAAAGAGTGAGAACACGACTCGTTCACATCGACTGTCGTGTGCCCTCCCCAACAATAGGGCTCTACGGTTATCCACAAGATCGCCAACTGGTGTTTAAGGTGGCCAGTAACACCATCAGTGGACTGGTGTATTCAGTGGTAGCCTTGGCAAGGTCACACTCAAAGATCAGGAATCAGGCAGGTACTTATTGTTATCACTCTATATTTACCAGTATAATATAGCCACAAGATCAATGGAGGGGATGATAAAAACACAAAGAGAGTTTTGTATTTTACTTAAAATGTATGAAAGATGTCACAAGGCCACACAATAATCGATAAATCAACTGATCCTGACTCGGCCGGTAATTCCCACGGATATTATGCGACCGCTAGAGGGCAACGCTCTCCCCTCCTCATCAAGTGTCAAGAACACTTGATGAACACTTACAGTCTCCGTGGTGTAGTGGTAAGACACTCGCCTGGCGTTCCGCGAGCGCTATGTCATGGGTTCGTATCCTGGCCGGGGAGGATTTACTGGGCGCAATTCCTTAACTGTAGCCTCTGTTTAACGCAACAGTAAAATGTGTACTTGGATGAAAAAACGATTCTTCGCGGCAGGGGATCATATTCCAGGGACCATAGGATTAAGGACTTGCCCGAAACGCTACGCGTACTAGTGGCTGTACAAGAATGTAACAACTCTTGTATATATCTCAAAAAAAAAAAAAAAAAAAAAAAAAAAAAAAAACAGCTGATCGCAATGGTCTCTCCGCGCGAAATTTGCTTGTTTTCTAGATTCACGCGCGCGGTTTCTTTAAATTCTCCAATATTACTAGAAACTCGCACACTCGATATTGGCACAAATAAACCGTATTACTCAGTTACACTGTACTCAGGCTCAAACAGTCTTTTCTACAATCAATGCTATAATGATTCCCTGTAATGGCTTTACATTGTTCTTCACTCAACAATATATTATGAACTATTAACACTGGAGTTTTCAGTACTTTCTCTCGTTGGCGATAACGCAATAATTCACTGTACTCACAAATGATTATTCACTGAATGAACATAGACATATATATGGTATATAAATCAATCATCAATACATGAAAAATGAATAGTTTCTGGGCACATAGCCTAACCTCCAAATACTGGCATAATCTTATATATAATTTACCACTATATGTTCATATCAAAATCTATAGAAAGATATACACAACACAGTAAATTTATCACTGGTTCCTGGTGTCTGTACACACCGATAATCAACATGAATATTACAAGTACTCTTGATAGTACTGTCTAGCACACTGGTGCTTTACCGTGACATAGGTGAGACTTGCTCACGACATATAAAATCCTCAGGCTAGAAAATATAGCCAAATAACATAGCTAACTAAAGGGGAATGGGGAGGGAATTAGAACCACCTACTTCACCCTATCCTCCGATGAGAGTCGAGATGTAGCTCCTGGTCCTCGTGTCGGGAACGCCCCCACACTACACGTCGTCGTGTCCTACCAGAGCCTCTCGTCGTCCCACCGTTTAGCTCGTCGTCTCCGTGCCTCCTCACTGCAGGTCCGTCCTCCTCCTTGACTTCTTGAAGGTTGGAGTCGGTCTCCTGGCCGTCGTCTTCTCCCAGCAACGGCTGTCGCCTACGTCTCAGCTACAGTCGTCCGGTTTCCCCAAATAGTCCTCTCTTCCTCAGCTACCCAGTGGCTCTGTCAGCCACTACGCTGTCACGAACTGGTGAATTGCCACAGACGTCAACATACGTCACTGCACGGCTTCACTGCTACTGGCACAGTACCTGACTGGAGCACTTGTTGCTCAAATAACCGTCAATTCCCTCTTCTGGTTCAACACATGAACTAGGGAAGACTTCTCAGGGTACTGGCGGACTTCCGGTGACGCGTAAATCCACGGGAGCTGGAATAACTGTCCGACTGACAGGACCACTCGTCGCACGTCCGACCTCTATGACGTGTCGTGTCTGACTGCTGGCGCCAGCTCGGCGCGCTGGCCGGACCCCCTTCCTTCGTGACGTCACTTTTGCCACGGGAGGTTTTCATTGGCTCCCGGTGCCACACTGCTGTCGGTGACCAATCCGGTGCCACTGACGTCACACGGTTCTGGCGGGAGATCAGGGAGGTAAGCGCCATCTTGGCTCCCTAAAGGGCCTAAACCACAGGCCATAATATTACTATTTCACAAATTTCTCGGCTCTCCGAGAACATTTCACTCTCTCCCATATATCAAATTGTAGCCTGCAACGTAGAGAATGCTTGGGAAAAGTAGACATGACTCTTACTGCAGGCGTGGGAGAATTATAAGGGGGGGAACTCCGTCACACCATGTTAATTGGATGTCCTTCAGTGGTAATTATGTCATGTTTTGTTTGAGAAATACGCTTCATCATGAAAGGTAAAGATCTAAAGGAATTTTATTATTTTCTTCTTTTATGAGGGTTAAAGGCTCCTCACAGATCAAGCAAGAACTAGAGACGCTGTCAGTGTAGAAGTTAGGTGCTCCTCATAGACCAAGCAAGAACTAGAGATGCTGTCAGTGTAGAAGTTAGGTGCTCCTCATAGACTAGGCAGGAAAAAAGGTGTTAGTGTACAAAAACTCATAATTGATCAATGGTAAAAAAATATTTGTTTATTTTAACAAGGATAAAACAAAGTTTTAAATGTATCATGTCTTTATATTTCCATGAATATTGTTTTTCTGTTTTTGTTTTCTGTAGAATCTCATATAATATAATAATTTATTTAGGAAACGTACATACATAGTTGCAGAGTTACAGTACAAACATTCTGTTAGATTTAAAGATAGAGGTAGTATATACAATACCTAAAGCCACTAGTATGCATAGCGTTTCGGGCAAGGTGAGGTGGGGAAAAAAACACTTAGACCAAAACTTAATAGTAATTGAGCTTAAAGTATAAATTGCGTTGAAAAAAAAAAAAAATAATAAAAGATAAAAAAGGGGGGAACATGGTAGAAAATAGCCAATATACAAGTTGATCAACAGTCTTTTTTTTTTTAAATAGTAAGACATGGGATGACATTTAAAAGTAAGGCAGGTTACATGGAGTTAGTTAGGTAGTACTTAGTTTTCATCTTAAACTGGTTGAGAGAGGTACAATCTTTGACATGATTGGGAAGGTCATTCCACATTAACATAAAATCTCCATAACATTTCATTGTAATATGATTTAATATTGGAGCTGGTGTAGAAAACAGTTTGAGATGTTCTAAAGATGAAACCATTTTATTAGGTCAAGAAATATAAATTCATTTTATTGAAGGCATTAAAAGCTCATCAGATTCCCATGCAAACTCATGTCCATTTTTTTTTTATTTTTGTTTAGGCTTATTTATGGGTTTATACTTTTTTTTTTTTTTTTTGTGATATATACAAGAGTTGTTACATTCTTGTACAGCCACTAGTACGCGTAGCGTTTTGGGCAGGTCCCTGGAATACGATCCCCTGCCGCGAAGAATCGTTTTTTCATCCAAGTACACATTTTACTGTTGCGTTAAACAGAGGCTACAGTTAAGGAATTGCACCCAGTAAATCCTCCCCGGCCAGGATACGAACCCATGACATAGCGCTCTTGATTAGAAATATAAATCACTTGAGTATAGTAGCCTGACTGGCATTTGTAACTGTCAGAGTTATATTTTTTTTGTTAGCCTAACTTTAGCAGTTAGCTATATTTCCCAATCTGACAATTATATTAGCCTGACTTGCAATTATGTCAGCCTGATGTAATTATGTTAGCCTGACTGGTAATTACGGTATCCTGACTAGCAATTGTGTTAGCCCGACTGGCCATTATGTTAGCATGACTGGCGATTATGCTAGCCCGACAGGCAATTAGCATGACTGGCAATTATGCTAGCCCCGACTGGCAATTATGCTAGCCCCGACTGGCAATTATACTAGCACGACTGGCAATTATGCAAGCCAGACTTGCAATTTTATTACCCTGATGTGTAATTATGTTAGCCTGATTGGTATTTATGTTAGCCTTACTGGCAAATATGCTAGCCTGAATAGCAGTTATATTATCCTGTAACTGGCAAATATCTTATCCTGTAAATGGCAATCATATTAGCCTGCAACTGGCAATTTTGTTAGCCTGACTGGCAATTTTATTAGCCTTAATGAAAATTATATTAGCCTTATTAACAATTATATAAGCCTGTAACTAGCAATTTTTTTAGCCTAACTGGCAATTATATTGACCTTATTGACACTTAGCCTTATCGACAATTATAATAGCCTGTAACTGGCAATTTTAAAAGCCTGACTGACAATTATATTTGCCTTACTAGCTGTACCCGGACATGTGCGTTGCTGAGCCACAGCAACCTTCCATGTCACCCAGTCCTCCCCACCTTTCCCCCCCTCACCTGTCTCCTTGGCCTCCCAACCATTCCCCACTCCATCGTCCCCCTCGTCCTCCACACCAATCCCCGCTCCACCATCCCCTCTTCCTTCCCACTATGCCCCACTCCCCTGTCCCTTTGTCCTTCCCACCATTCTCCATTCCCCCGTCCCCTCGTCCCCACCATCCCAAACTCCCCCGTCCCCTCCTCCTTCCCCACCATTACCCCCCTCCCTTGTCCCCTAGTCCTATCCACCATCTCTCACTTTCGACCCCTCGTCATCCCCACCATTCCCCACTCCCTTGTCCGAGGCCTTCCGAAATGGTCTGATGTTCCCATCAGAAAATTGGGAACATCAAGTGATCTGATATTCCCATCACTGAGATATAAGAAAAACTTTAAAGATAAAATGAAAATATGAAAAGATAAAAAAATAAACAATACTCAGGAAATGAATGGTATTGTAAACAACGCAGCTCAATTCCAATGCAATTCACACAAAATAATTAACTCAAAATGAAAATAAATCTAAATCTATGAAAATTCAATTTATCAGTGCAATCAGAAACATTGAAATGGAATTGTAACATATATAGAGATGCTGCATGTAAGAGCAGCATGTGTGCTGCTCTTACATGCAACAGATGGCGCTGTTTTTCAAGAAAAGCATAGTTTTACCTGTCACAAGCGTGGCATCTATACTTATACTTATGAAATGAACGGTATGGTAAACAACACAGCTCAATTCCAACACAATGTCACACAAAATAATTCAATCTATATAAATAAAAAAAGAAATGTTCATTTGTGCATAACCGCTAATCTCCGAAAGTTCTTCACCGATTGCTTTGAAATTTTCACACAATGTTCCATTCGCATCCGAGCAGGTTTTTATATACATACTATATAGATGTCACGTCTGTGACAGTTAAGAAAATATGCTTTTTCTGAAAAAATGTGTTTTTCATGTGAGGGAAATCTTCGAAACCTCCTTACCAATTGTTTTGAAATTTTGACACAACGTTGCATTTGCATAGGTGAATCTATTTATATATCTACTATATACATGCCTCACCTGTGACAGGAAAAAAACATGCTTTTCTTGAAAAGCAGCACCAACTGTTGGACGTAAGAGCAACACATGCTGTAATCTCCAAAAGTTTTTCCACTGATTGCTTTGAAAATTTGACACAACGTTGCATTCTAATAGGTGCATATATTTATATACCTACTATATAGATGCCACACCTGTGACAGGTAAGAACATGCATTTTTGAAAAACAGCTCCATCTGTTGCACATAATAGCAACATGTATGTATGTCACAAATTCCATTTCAATGTTTCTGATTGCATTGATAAATTTTATTTTCATAAATTTTGATTTATTATATTTTTTTATTGAATTATTTTGTGTGACATTGCATTGGAATTGAGCTGTGTTGTTTACCATACCATTAATTTCGTAAGTATAGATGCCACCCCTGTGACAGGTAAAACTATGCTTTTCTTGAAAAACAGCACCATCTGTTGCATCTAAGAGCAACACACATGCTATACTAAATGTGTTAAAATTCCATTTCAATGTTTCTGCCTTCATTGATAAATTGAATTTTCATAGATTTTGAATTATTTTAATTTTGATTTATTTATTTTGTATGAATTGCGTTGGATGTGAGCTGTGTTGTTTACCATACCGTTCATTTCGTGAGTATTGTTTATTTTTTTTATTTTTTCATATTTTCATTTAATGTTTTTAACTGTTTTTCATATATTTCAGTGACGGGAACATCAGATCACTTCAAGTCAAATCAAATCAAATATATTTTCAGGTAAACATACATAGAGGATTAGTTATAAACATAATGTTGGATTTATAGATAGAGCTAGTACATGCAATACTTAAAGCCACTAGTACATAGCATTTCGGGCAAGGTGAGGTGGGGAAAAAACAGACAAAAATTTAATGTTCCCAATTTTGTTCCCAAGTTCCCAATGTTCCTAATGTTCCTACTTGATGATCCCAATTTTCTGATGGGAACATCAGACCATTTGGGAAGGCATCATACAAGGGAGTGGGAAATGTTGGGGATGACGAAGGGACGGAAGTGAGAGATGGTGGAGAGGACGAGGGGACAAGGGAGGGGGTAATGGTGGGGAAGGACGAGGGGACTGGGGAGTTTGGGATAGTGGGGATGAGGGGATGGGGGAATGGAGAATGTTGGAGAGGACAAAGGAACAGGGGAGATGGGCATGGTGGGAAGGACGAGGGGATGATGGAGTGGGGAATGGTGGGGAGGATGAGGGGATGGGGGAGTGGGGAATGGTTGGGAGGCCGAAGAGATGGGTGAGAGGGGAATGGTGGGGAGGACTGTGGGACAGGGAAAGTTGCTGTGGCTCAGCAACTACAGCAATGCGTGGCCGAGTTCAGCTAGTAAAAAATAAAATAAATCGAAATCCATGAGAATAAAATTTATCAATGTAATCGGAAACATTGAAATTGAATTCGTGACATATTTAGTATAGCATGCATGTTGCTATTATATGCAACAGACGGTACTGTTTTGTAAAAACGCATGTTCTTTCTTGTCACAGGGATGGCATCAATAGAGTAGGCACAGTATATGAGAAGGTACATTGGGTTTGTGAGAGTACCCCCCCTCCTCCCTTTCCAGCATGTTGTTGTTGTGAGGGGCCTTGGTGGGCGGCTGCCAGAGTCTGGTGCTCCATGGGACAGTCCTCTGTCCTTTTGAAGCCTTATGATCATGCTGTCGTCTTCACAAATTGTGCTGGAAGTCTTTTCCTTTAACTCATGTTTCATTTTTCTCCCCCCACTTCTCTTTTCTAATTGTCATTTGCCGCCGACCTTTTGCCAGTCTTGATTATTCTTTCGGACATTTTCTGTTTTGACGCCTGGGTGTTGGGGAGGCACACTCTCTCAACCGTAGAACTGTGGTACCCAACGTCGCGAGCGAGAGGAAGTTTTTATTGTCAATCCTCTTTTCGTCGCTGAACCCAATCTCGATGGACTGATGGTTCTTAAGGGGTGTATACTTATGATGCACCCTTGGGGGTGCCCCCAGCCTGTCTCTTGTTGGGTGTCCTATCCTCTAATTGTGGCTCCATGGTGGGTATGGGGGCTCATTCGTGAATGAAAGTAATTCCTTCTTGTTTCTTTGTCTCTGAATAATGATCCTCTTATAACTTCTCAGGCTCGTGGGGTGGGCAAAAAAGCCCCCGAGTTGGACTGTGCTGGAAGACCGAGCTCTGAAGCCTGTACCCGTGCTACATTGGGCCCAGACCAGACCCTCCCACTCCCTTCCCTCTGTGGTAGGATCGAGCCCCAACCCCCCGTGGTGACCTCCTCGTCCTCTGGCACGGCTCTGTCTCTCACCGTGACTACTATGCCTGTCAACCCCCTTCTGGGGATTCTCAATGCCGTCCCCACCACGGCTGCACTCGTACGATCCCTTCCCATACTAATATGTACCATGCCTTTAGTCCCGCTACATGGGCAAAATACTCTGATCTCAACCATCTGGATTCTACACCTAATGATTTCTCCCTCCATAAACACCTTGTTGATTTGGTAGATGCCTCCGTTACATTTAACCCCACCCATCTCGGTACACGTGTCGTCGCTGCTCTTCAGGATGCAGCTGCCCGCTTAGCCACATTGTCCTGCATTGGGGAGACTCCTGTTCCGGTCTCCAAAAACGCTCAGTTAACCCTCAAATTGCTAGGGGCTCAAATGGATTCAACACCCACAGGCGCAAAAAAAAAAAAAAAAAAAAATTCTTTCGTCTTATAGAAGTATTCATTTTTGTTCCCTGATCACGGAAAAAATAACCTAAAAATCGTAGGTGGCATATTTTAGTCGCAATAGGGTAGGGAAGTCTGGCAAAAAAGGGGCGTTGACTGAGCCTTCGCCAGACGAGGTCTACTCCGCCCGAGCTGTCAGTCGGCAGTTGCCACAAATATATTATTACCTAATTATTTCAATGTCTGATTTTTTCTCAGTTTTTTTTGCAGTAATATTATTCAATACAGTGAATTGTGATATATTTATATAATAAAATGTGTGAACCATCCCTGTACTCAAAATTATGGTGCGCATATTAGTGATTCAATTATGTTCATAAAACAAACAAATAGTTGTGCTGTTGTTACACTATATACACAGGTTATATATAAGTAGTAAGTAATTATCAAAAGAAGGCACCAAACCGGGAAGGCTATGTAGCACCATCAAATACGCAAAATAATCAGAGGGCGCTAAATATCACCAAGGATGCCAATACGAGAACAAAAACGCATAAGGCGAACGATATCAAAAGTATCCGAGTCACCAAGAATTCTATCGAGGGACAGGTGACCGCGAGGGGCGGTCGGAAAGCAAGACACACGCTCGTCCTGGAAGTCAGGACATTCAAGAAGGACATGCACGACCGTAAGAGGGACAATGCAACTAGGACAATAAGGAGCAGGGCGGCGCTCCATCAAGTGACCATGGGTTAAGCGAGTATGGCCAATACACAACCTCGCCAGAGCTGTTTCCCACCGCCGGTTACGGTGGAAGGAGGACGGCCACGAGGAAACACAACATTTAAGAGTACGTAGCTTGTTACCAGTAACAGACAACCAAGAAGCCTGCCAACGGGTAAGGACTGAGGAATGGATAACCGGGTAAAAGTCGGAATACGGAATGCCTTTACGAGAGATGGGACAAGAGCGGACAGCTTCCTTAGCGGCAGCATCCGCACGCTCATTCAAAGACACGCCAATATGGCTGGGAACCCAACAAAACTCAACCGACTTAAATTTACTGTGAACGAGAAACAGCCAATGCTGGATCTCGACAACTACCGGATGAACTGGATTAAAGCACCCGAGAGCCATGAGGGCACTACGAGAGTCAACAACAACCACAAAGGAAGACTGACAACGAGAAAGCAGGAGACGAAGAGCATAGAGAATAGCATAAAGTTCTGCTGTAAAGATGCTAGTCTCCGGAGGCAAGCGACACATATAAGTGCGATCAGGAAAAACAACAGAGTAGCCAACACCGTCCGCTGACTTAGACCCATCGGTGAAGACAGAAACGGAGCGGGAGTGAGAAGAAAAGTGCTCGAGGAAAAGGCGTTTTAGAACTGTAGGAGGGGTAAAAGCTTTAGTGATACGAGTCAAGGATGTACAAAACCGCGGAAGAGGGACCCTCCACGGGGGCAAAGAAGGAACAACACGAGGAGAAACATCAGAAATACGAATGGAAAGAGAATCCTGGAGGCGAGATAACCGGACAGAAAGAGGGAGGTGGTGAAGAGGAACAGGAACCGCAGGAGGGGTAAAAGTTAAAGCACGACAGAGGCGAGAGGAAGGATGTTGCAAGGACCGCGCAAGATAGCGAAGACAGTAGCGATCACGGCGGTCCTGGAGAGACAGGAAGCCAGTGTCAACATACAAGCTAAGGACGGGAGTCGAACGAAAGGCACCAGAACTGAGGCGCAACCCAGTATGGTGCAAAGCATCAAGACGGCGAAGAGTAGGAGAAGCAGACGAGTAAGCAGGGCAACCATAATCGAGCTTAGACAGGACGAGAGAGGAATGTAAAGCAAGGAGAGTGCGCCTATCTGCCCCCCAAGAAGTATGGGACAAGACCCGAAGGAGGGTAAGGGACTTAGAGCACTCAACACGGAGGTAAGAGATATGGGGAGACCAAGACAAACGAGTGTCAAGGAATAACCCCAAAAGCTTCGCGGAATCTTTGTATTCAAGGGGATGACCATAAAGTGACAAAGAGGGACGAAGAACAACCCGTTTCCGCGTAAAAGTCATGGCACAAGTCTTAGAAGTAGAGAACTTGAAGCCATGACCTGTGGCCCAAGACGACACGGCATCAATCGCAAGTTGAAGCCGGCGTTGAAGGAGAGGCGAATCATCACCCTGACAACAAAGGGTAAGATCATCGACATAGAGAGCGGAGAAGACACCTGAAGGAAGAGAGGAAAGAAGACCATTGAGGGCAACCAGAAAAAGAGTAGTGCTCAGAACACTACCCTGGGGCACACCTTCGTAATGCTGAAAAGAGGGAGACAGAGCGGTACCAAGGCGCACCCGAAAGGAACGACGAGAGAGGAAGCTGCGGAGAAAGAGAGGGAGATGACCACGAAGGCCAAAAGAATGAAGTTGAGATAGGATATGATAACGCCAAGTGGTGTCGTAAGCCTTTTCTAGGTCAAAAAGGATGGCAACAACGGAGGTCTTCGCAGCAAAAGCAGTACGAATATAGACCTCCAAGTTCACCAGGACATCTGTCGTGCTGCGGCACTTGCGGAAACCAAATTGAGAAGGGGAGAGGAGGTGATGGTGTTCCAGGAACCACATCAGACGAACGTTAACCATACGTTCAAAGAGTTTGCAGACACAACTTGTGAGAGCAATAGGGCGAAAGTCCTTAGGGGAAGTACCCAGAGACCCCGGTTTGCGAACAGGGAGGACAACGGCATCGAGCCAGTCCTCAGGGACTGACGACGACTCCCAGATCCGATTATACAGACTCAGTAAATACTGAGACGTGCTCGGAGGGAGATGGCGAAGCATCTCATAATGAATACCATCAGAGCCCGCCGCCGTAGAACCGCAGAGGGCCAGGGCAGAACGAAGTTCAGAGAGAGAGAAGGGATCATTATAGGGAAGCTGAAGATGAGTGCAGAAATCTAAAGGACGAGACTCAAGGACAGGTTTACGAAGAAGGAAAGATTGGGGAAGATGAAGACCAGAGCTAACAGAAGAAAAGTGGGAACCCAGTTCGGAAGCGACCTGCAACGGGTCCGCCACAAGAGTATCATGGAGGTGAAGGACCGGTGAAACATCGGGAACGAACTTACCCGCTATCTTGCGGATACGCTTCCAGATCTGGGCCAGAGGGGTTTCGGACGTAATTGTCGAGACATAAGATGCCCAACATTCACGTTTAGCCGTACGGATGGCCCTACGGGCCACCGCACTCGCTTTCCGAAAGAAAAGAAAAGAATCGGTCGTCTGCCTACGGCGGTGCTTCTTCCAGGCTGCACGCTTACAGCGGACAGCCCGAGCACAGTCCGCATTCCACCAGGGAACGCACTTCCGTGGACCCCGAGAGGAAGAGCGAGGAATAGAGCGGAGGGCAGCGTCGAAGACAGTGTCATGAAAAAGGAGGAGAGCGCGAGAGAGGGGCAGAAGGGAGAGGTCAGAGAGAGTAGCACTGAGGGAAAATAGGGTCCAGTCCGCCTTAGCAAACTGCCACCTAGGGAAAGAGAGGGAAGGGC
This sequence comes from Procambarus clarkii, assembly GCF_040958095.1. Taxonomy (NCBI): domain Eukaryota; kingdom Metazoa; phylum Arthropoda; class Malacostraca; order Decapoda; family Cambaridae; genus Procambarus; species Procambarus clarkii. The sequence goes on along the minus strand of NC_091203.1, from coordinate 10,432,648 downwards.
GAAAAGAGAAAAAGGAAACAAGGATGGGGAAATGATCACTTCCATGGAGGTCATCAAGAACCTGCCATGTGAAATCTAAGTAAAGAGAAGAAGAGCAGAGAGAAAGATCAAGACAAGAAAGGGTGCGAGTTCGAGAGTCCAAATGAGTGGGCTCACCAGAATTCAGAAGAGACAGGGAAGAAGAGAGGAGAAACGGCTCAAGGAGGCGACCCCGGGTATTCGTCAGAACGTCACCCCAAAGAGAATGACGACAATTGAAGTCACCCAGCAGGAGCACAGGCTCCGGCAAGGAGTCTAGGAGGTGTTTCAAATCAGGAAGAGAGAGCGGGACACTCGGGGGGAGATAAATGGAACAAACTGTGTACCATTTCCCCACAAAGATACGAGCAGCAGAACAATGGAGAGGCGAAGGAAAAAGTAAAGGAACAAAGGGAACATCAGCCCGAATCAAGAGAGCAGAAGAATTAGAAGCCCCAGCAATGGCTGGGGGGGGGGGAGAGAAAGGAATAGCCACGAAAACGACCAGGACGAGCACCAAGCATCGGCTCCTGGAGACAGACACAAAGGGGCGAAAACCGCGAAACCAGAAGTTGGAGTTCGAGGAAATTGGCGTAATAACCTCGAACGTTCCATTGAAGAATGGACAACGACGAGAAGAGAAAGGACAAAAACAGAGAACAAGGAAGAAACAAAGGCGAAAGACCAACAGAGCACGTTAAAGAATATCAGGGTCGGGATCAGGGTCAGCAAAGTCAGGGTTAGGGGGCATGGGTAAACTGAGCAAAGACGGAGGGAAGGAAACGGGAGAACAGATCAGAGGTGGGCGGGCAGGGTCCGGAGGAGGAGGAGGAGGAGGAGACAACGGAGAGGAGCAGTCAAGGACAGCAGCAGGAAGAGGGGGAGTAGAAAGAGAGGAGCGCACCCCAGCAAGAGCAGCAACCGAAAGGGAAGCAGGGGCCAAAGAAACCTCCATAGCAGGAACAGGGGGCGCAAGCACTGAAACGGGAGGGGAAGGAGCAACAGAGCCAGAAGGAGGAGCTGAGGAAGAAAGCGAAGCCTTCTTACCCGCCGGGGAAGAGGAAGGAGAGGAGCCAGGCTTACGCTTCTGACTTAAAGAGACCGGTGTCCCAGCAACTACGTACCGGGCAACGGATTCCAGCGTCTCAACAGGAGAAGCCGAACGAGAGCACACACGACGGCCGTTAGGAGAGCGATGGACATCCGCCCGCACCGACAGGCGGCGGGGAGAGCCGATAGATGGAGGAAGAGGATGGGAAGGAGGATCGGAGGGGGACGAGGAAGAAGACACAGGAGACACGACAGACCGGGTATAAGGAAGGGGAACCCCAGACAGAGGACCAGGAGGAGGATCCTTCGGGAGAGAACCCAAAGGAACAGAGGAGGGGGCAGTAGGCGCATCAGGGTCCAAGGCCCGGAAACGGTTGCGAGTCTGAGGAAGGCGGGAAGGACGAGGAGAGGAAGAGCGCAACACGCGAGCATAAGAGATATTAGCATAAGGCGGGAGCCGGCGAACCTGGCGCCTCGCCTCAGGAAAAGATAAACGCTCCCGGTGCTTCAAGTTGAGGACGGCTGCCTCAAGCTTGTAATGGACACACGCACGGGAGAAGGTAGGATGGGCCTCACCGCAGTTGAGGCAACGAGCCTGGGGAGAAGCGCACTCCGACTTAGAGTGACCTTCGCCACCACACAAAGGACAGAGAGAGACAGTCCCGGAGCAGCGGAGGGCACCATGCCCAAACCTCCAGCACTTGTTGCAGAGCCGAGGAGAAGGAATGTACTCCTGGACAGAGCACCTGGCACCAGCAAGAATGACAGAGGGTGGAAGGGTCCTACCATCAAAGGTAATCTTCACAACCCGGAGGGGTTGACGGCGACTACCACGAGGGGGACGAGTAAACGTGTCCACCTGGAGAATAGAATGGCCCTGGGCAGCAAGGATATGTCGAATATCGTCGTGGCAGTCGCGTAGGTCCCGAACACCGGTCGCAACATGGGGCGGGAGCAAAATAGTGCCAACACTGGCATTCAACTGAACGTTCTTCGAGACCCGAACGGGGGTCTCGCCAAGGCAGGATAAGGCAGCCAAGCGGGAAGCAGCATCCTGAGAAGGAGCAGCAACGACACGTGTACCGAGACGAGTGGGGTTGAAAGTAATGGAGGCATCCACGGAATCAATGAGATGTCGATGGAGGGAGAAATCGTCAGGAGGCGCAGAATCAAGAGGGAGGAGATCAAAATATTTGGCCCACGAAGCGGGACCAAACAAGGCTTGATAGGTAGCAGAACTGGAAGGAATCGAGCGAGGGCGGCCGTGACGAAGACGGCGGTGAGAACCCCCAGAGAGAGAGGGGTTAAAAGGCGCAGTAGTTACAACTAGAGAAGGAGCCACGCCAGGGGACGAGGTAGTCACCACTGGGGGCTTGGGGCTCGACCCAACCACAGAGGAGGGAGGGGAGCCAGAGGAAGGAGTCAGAGAGGCCAAAGGAGGAGCAAGGTCGGGGCCCAATGCAGCGGAGGCTACAGAGCCCGGTCTTCCAATACGGACCGACTCGGGGGCTTGGTCGCCCACCCCACGAGCCTGAGAAGGTAAACCAGAAGAAGCCGAAGCAGGGGTAATCATCTTGACGAAAGAAATAATTCACTCACGAATGTGCCCCCACACCCACCATGGAGCCACAATTAGAGGCAGGACACCCAACAAGAAGCTATCGCCGATCCTGTCGGGGCCTCCTAGGGGTGCGTCGCGAGTATACGCCCCACAAACGCCACCTTAAGAAACCGACAGTCCGTCGAGATCGGGTTCAGTGACGAAGTGGGGATTGACAATAAAAGGTTCCCCTCGCTCTCGACGTCGGGTACTGCAGTTCTACGGGTGCATGAGTATGCCTCCTCAAGCACCCGGGCGTCAAAATAGAAGAAGTCCAAGGGAAGAACCAGAACGAGCAAAAGGTCGGCAGGAAACGGCAAGCAGATAGGAGAAGAGGGGGGAGAAAAACGAAACAGAAGGAAAAGGAAAAGATGCCCAGCAGAATTGGAGAGGACGGCAGCAGGAGCACAAGGCTAGAAAAGGACAGAGGACTGTCCCAAGGAGCATCACACTCCGGCAGCCGCCCACTAAGCCCCCACACGGCGACAACGAGCTGAGCGGGGAGGGGGGGTTATATATAAGTATTTGCTTGTTTTGTTCACCATAACGAACCACTAAGTTGGTCTTGTGAGTCAAAAAGCAGCGAGGAGTGTCCGCCACACATCAGCCAGCCACTCCCTCCCTCAACAACACTTCACTCACCCCTATTCTCCTCCCACAATACTGTTTTTGCATATATTCACTATACACGGTCGTTATATATTAGTATTTACATGTTTTGTTCACCATAACTGTACATTTAAGCTTGTATGGTGAGTAAAGACACGAAGACGTAGCTACTCACACAGTCAGCTGCTGGTGGCGGCTGCCCTCAAGACGAAACGCACTAATATTTCTCCTCCAACAATATTGTTTGTGGTGTTATTACGCTATATACACACATTATATATAAGTATCTACCTGTTTTATTCACCATACCTGTACAAATAAGCTGGTATGGTGCCCAAAGACCATAGTGGCCACCAATAAACATGGTAAGTCGTGCAGACGACGCACCTCTCTCACCAAAATGGCGACTCCCAACCTACTCCTATTGGTGTTATCACACTCTATACACACGTTATATATAAGTATCTACATTTATTTTCACCATAGCAAACCACTAAGCTGGTATGGTGAGTGCAGTCAATAAAAGGTGGCCACACACAGTCAAAAGACCACGCCACCACCCTCCCTCCCACAGCCTTACTCCTCCCTCCATGGAGCACAGCGCTAAATACCACCACAATCCTGCTATTATCAGAATCCTGGTCAGTTTTATCACAATCAGGGGTCTTTTATAATATTATCATCGCTAAATAATAGGATCATATATATTATGGCATTTGTAGGCGATGCTGTGGTCAAAAGCTGTACAGTGGTGCTGTGAGCTCATGCTGCGTGTGCCATCATTGGTGGCTTGCTCAATACTAACGCTCTCACACCCAAGAATGTTGGCCTGGATTTTTTTCTAGGTGGCATCTGGCAACTATCGGTCATGGCTGTACTATAGCTGCCCCTATCCCAGGCAGGGCGTTTAAATTATAGCGCTAGACACGAAAGCATATATAAATGATGTGTGCAGTTTCGGTTTTGTCACTGATATCATATATATATGATATGTGCAGTTTAAGGGTTAAACCCCAGTGAAAGCACTCTTCTCCCACAACATGTTGCAACAGGTGTTAGGGACCTAAAAGACTGCCACGAGGATGTTAAACATATCCTCGAAGCCCAAGGCTATTCTGTCCTCCAGGTGGACACATCTGGCAACCTACCATTTAGGGAGCATAACCAAGCAAATATTGTGTCAGCCAGAAAAACAATCTGATAGATTACGAGATATTTCAAATCCAGGGATCCCGTTACAATGGTTGTACTATACAATCACTTGTACTGTCCCATCTGGAGTACTGCTCAGTACTCACTTCCTCCTTCAGAGCAGGAGAGATTGCTGAAATAGAGGGAATACAGAGAACATATAAGGCATACATAGATGCAATAAAGCACCTAAATTATTGGGTGCTAAATTATTATTATTAAATTATCATCTCAAAACTCTCCAAATGTACTCACTAGAAAGAAGATGAGAGAGATATCAAATAATATTCATGCGGAAGATACTGGAGGGCCAGGTACCAAATCTACATGGTAAAATAACAACATACTGGAGTAAACGATATGTAAGAAAATGCATACTTGATTTACATCAGACTGGAGGTTTGCCGTGTCCTCTATATTGTCTACTCGCCTGAAATTCCTATTGTCATCTGCAGATGATTATGGAGGTACAATTTCATCCCTGACGCACCTGACAGCTTAGTGGACAGTGCTTCGGATTCATAGTCCTGAGGTTCCAGGTTCGATCCCTGGTGGAGGCGGAGACAAATGGGCAAAAAGTTTCTTTCACCCTGATGCCCCTGTTACCTAGCAGTAAATAGGTGCCTGGGAGTTAGACAGCTGCTACGGGCTGCTTCCTGGGGGTGTGTAACAAAAAGGAGGCCTAGTCAAGGATAGGGACGCTAAGCCCCGAAATCACCTCAAGATAACCGTGTCTATGTCTGATATGAGGATGAGAAAAAGTACTAGAGCAAGTACCGTACCATGGGGGGACTGAGCTTTTCACAATGGATAATCCGCATTTTACCTGTTTGACTATTACATTATGCGTTTTTTCGTTAGGAAGTTAAAGATCCATCTCTCTATTTTGCCAGTAATTTCTTTTTGAGTGCATTTTGTGTGCAATAACACCATGGTCATATTTGTTGAAAGCTTTTGCAAAGTCGTGTATTACTTCTGCATTTTGTTTGTCTTCCATGGCACCTACCCAGCAAACACAAATCATCTACACAACGTTTGCCTATCTCTTCCCATAGGTGTTGGAATGATTTGCATTTAGAATGGTGCAGGAGAGCCTTTGAGAAACTTTTACTCAAAAAATCCAAACACAAAGGTTTAATTATAAATTGTTTTTCTACAATTATTTTCTTCCAAATGTAAAACAAATAGTTTTTACATGTTTAAATATAAAATTTATGGTGTTTTTTTTGTAAAATTCATTAATAAATTGTGAATTATATATATTGGCTGAGTGAAACCTTTAAAATCCATTTAGTTATAATATGAACAGAAAAAAGTAGTTTTCCAAATTTTCTAAAAATCGCTCTTTTTAACACAATTTGACTCCTTATGCATTCCACTAAACACTAATATCATGTTTAAATATATAATTTATGTATTATTCCCTAAGATAATTTATATAAATTATAAAAGTTGCTGGAAAGTGGTGAGAAAGAATCTGAAAACGTTTTGTTGTCTTATATTGGCGTGTTCTTATTAACTAGAGTGAGTAAGAGTGAGCGAGAGTGGGTAAGAGTGAGTAAGAGTGACTGAAGGTGAGTGAGAGTGCCAGAGAGTGTGTAAGTGTGAGTAAGAGTGACAGAGTGAGTAAGAGTGACAGAGTGAGTAAGGGTGACAGAATGAGTAAGAGTGAGAGTAAAGTGATTGAGAGTAAGGGTGAGTATGAGAGTAAGAGTGATTGAGAGTAAGAGTGATTGAGAGTAAGAGTGAGAGTAAGAATGAGAGTAAGAGTGATTGAGAGTAGGAGTGATTGAGAGTTAGTGAGAGTAAGAGTGATTGAGAGTAAGAGTGATTGAGAGTAAAAGTGATTGAGAGTAAGAGTGATTGAGAGTAAGAGTGATTGGGAGTAAGAGTGATTGAGAGTAAGAGTGATTGGGAGTAAGAGTGATTGGGAGTAGGAGTAAGAATGAGAATAAGAATGAGAGTAAGAGCGAGTAAGAGTAAGAATGAGAGTAAGAGTGATTGAGAGTAAGAGTGATTGAGAGTAAGAGTGATTGGGAGTAAGAGTGATTGGGAGTAAGAGTGATTGGGAGTAAGAGTGATTGGGAGTAGGAGTAAGAATGAGAATAAGAGTGATTGAGAGTAAGAGTGAGTAAGAGTAAGAATGAGAGTAAGAGTGATTGAGAGTAAGAGTGATTGAGAGTAAGAGTGATTGAGAGTAAGAGTGATTGAGAGTAAGAGTGATTGGGAGTAAGAGTGATTGGGAGTAAGAGTGAGAGTAAGAGTAAGAATGAGAATAAGAGTGATTGAGAGTAAGAGTGATTGGGAGTAAGAGTAAGAGTAAGAATGAGAGTAGGAGTGATTGAGAGTAGGAGTGATTGGGAGTAGGAGTGATTGGGAGTAAGAGTGATTGAGAGTAAGAGTAATTGAGAGTAAGAGTATGAGAGTAAGAGTGAGAGAGTGAGTATGAATGGGTAAGGGTGACTGAGAGTGAGTAAGAATGACAGAGTAAGAGTGACAGAGAGTAAGAGTGACAGAGAGTAAGAGTGACAGAGAGTAAGAGTGACAGAGTAAGAGTGACTGAGAGTAAGAGTGACAGAGAGTAAGAGTGAGAGAGAGTAAGAGTGACAGAGAGTAAGAGTGACAGAGAGTAAGAGTGACAGAGAGTAAGAGTGACAGAGAGTAAGAGTGACAGAGAGTAAGAGTGACAGAGAGTAAGAGTGACAGAGAGTAAGAGTGACAGAGTAAGAGTGACAGAGTAAGAGTGACAGAGAGTAAGAGTGACAGAGAGTAAGAGTGACAGAGAGTAAGAGTGACAGAGAGTAAGAGTGACAGAGAGTAAGAGTGACAGAGTAAGAGTGACAGAGAGTAAGAGTGACAGATTAAGAGTGACAGAGTGTAAGAGTAAGAGTGACAGAGAGTAAGAGTGACAGAGTAAGAGTGACAGAGTAAGAGAGTGAGAGTGATTATGAGAGAGTTAAGAGTGTGAGGTGTGAGAGGGTAGCAGGCCAGGGAGGCAGGATGTGTGGTCACAGGCGAGGCCTAGGCCTCGTGATCTCTAATGTTGGTTTTTATATATATGTTGGATTTTTTGTCCTGTTTCAAATTATAATTATTTAGCAGGAATGTAATAAGATATTGCACAGTATTAATGTGACAATAATATATGCATTATTTCCTTGATAATCAAACTTGTTGTTCAAAGATAATATACAATCTTTGACGGAAACATTTTGAGAGCGCGAGCTGGCAACACTGGGCTGGTGGGTGAGAGAGACATATGGTTAGTTGTGCTCAGACCTTCAGTGGTGAAGGGTGTGTCCCAGCCGCCACCCGCCACCCACCGCCACCCGCCACCACCCGCCACCCGCCACCACCCGCCACCACCCACCACCAGCCGCCACCCGCCACCACCCACCGCCACCCGCCACCAGCCGCCGCCACCCGCCGCCACCCGCCACCAGCCGCCACCCACCACCAGCCGCCACCCGCCACCACCCACCACCACCACCCGCCACCCGCCGCTACCCGCCACCACCCGCCACCCACCACCGCCACTCACCACCCGCCGCCACCACCCACCACCAGCCACCACCAGCCGCCACCTGCCACCTGCCACCACCCACCACCCGCCACCCACCACCAGCCGCCACCACCCACCACCAGCCGCCACCACCCACCACCAGCCGCCATCCGCCGCCACCGCCACCAGCCACCGCCACCCACCACCGCCACTCACCACCCGCCACCACCCACCGCCCGCCGCCACCCGCCGCCACCCACCGCCACCCGCCGCCACCCGCCGCCACCCACCACCAGCCGCCACCCGCCGCCACCCACCGCCACCCGCCACCCACCACCAGCCGCCACCCGCCGCCACCCGCCACCCACCACCAGCCGCCACCCACCGCTACCCGCCACCACCCACCACCAGCCGCCACCTGCCACCACCCACCACCAGCCGCCACCTGCCACCACCAGCCGCCACCAGCCACCGCCACCCACCACCGCCACTCACCACCCGCCGCCACCACCCACCGCCACCCGCCACCAGCCACCGCCACCCACCACCGCCACCCGCCGCCACCACCCACCGCCACCACCCACCACCGCCACCACCACCCACCACCACCGCCGCCACCACCCATCACCGCCGCCGCCACCACCACCCACCACCACCGCCGCCGCCACCACCCTCACCGCCGCCACCACCCACCACAGCCGCCGCCGACACCACCGCCACCACCCACCACAGCCGCCACCACCACCCACCACCACCACCCACCACCGCCGCCACCACCAGCCGCCACAAGCCGCCACCGCCCGCCACCAGCCGCCATCACCACCACCACCAGCCGCCGCCATCACCACCACCACCACCACCAGCCGCCATCACCGCCACCAGCCGCCACCACCACCACCACCACCAGCCGCCATCACCGCCACCAGCTGCCACCACCACCAGCCGCCATCACCGCCACCAGCCGCCACCACTACCAGCCGCCATCACCGCCACCAGCTGCCACCACCACCAGCCGCCACCACCAGCCGCCACCACCGCCACCACCACCTGCCACCACCACCAGCCGCCATCACCGCCACCAGCCGCCACCACTACCAGCCGCCATCACCGCCACCAGCTGCCACCACCACCAGCCGCCACCACCAGCCGCCACCACCGCCACCACCACCTGCCACCAGCCGCCACCACCGCCCGCTATCAGCCGTCACCGCCCGTTGCCACAGTCGCCACCGCAAGCCGCCACCGCCAGCCGCCCCCACCACCGCCGATCGCCACCACCCACCACAGCCGCCACCACCCGCCGCCACCACCCGCCGCCACCACCCACCACCACCAGCCGCCGCCGCCACCACCACCCACCACCGCCACCACCACCCACCACCGCCAGCCGCCACCACCCACCACCACCACCACCCACCACCACCACCACCCACCACAGCCGCCACCACCCACCACCGCCAGCCGCCACCACCCACCACCACCACCACCCACCACACCCGCCACCACTCATCACAGCCGCCGCCGCCCGCCACCGCCCGCCAGACACAGCCGCCACTGTCCGCCACCGCCGCCACTGTCCACCACCGCCGCCAAAGCCGCCACGGTCCGCCCGCCGCCACTATCCGCCACAGCCGCCACTGTCCGCCCGCCGCCACTGTCCGCTCGCCGCCACTATCCGCCACCGCTGCTACTGTCCTCCCGCCGCCACTATCCGCCACCGCCGCCACTGTCCGCTCGCCGCCACTATCCGCCACCGCCGCCACTGTCCGCCCGACGCCACTGTCCGCCCGCCGCCACTATCCGCCACCGCCGCCACTGTCCGCCCGCTGCCACTATCCGCCACCGCCACCATTGTCCGCCACCGCCACCACTGTCCGCCCGCTGCCGCCACTGTCCGCCCGCCGCCGCCACTGTCCGCCCGCCGCCGCCACTGTCCGCCCGCCGCCGCCACTGTCCGCCCGCCGCCGCCACTGTCCACCACCACCGCCAAAGCCGCCACGGTCCGCCCGCCGCCACTATCCGCCACAGCCGCCACTGTCCGCCCGCCGCCACTATCCGCCACCGCCGCCACTGTCCGCCCGCCGCCACTATCCGCCCGCCGCCACTATCCGCCACCGCCGCCGCCACTGTCCGCCCGCTGCCACTATCCGCCACCGCCGCCACTGTCCGCCACAGCCGCCACTCTCCGCCGTACAGCCTCCCCTCTCTCCGTTAGTAAATAATTATAATTGTTAGTAAATAATAAAAGAAATATAAATTATTAGATTTTTTTTACCCTTAAATTGGTTTTAATATTTAAATTGAAAATAATAATATAATATAAAATATAATAAAAATAATATAATATAAAATATAATTTAATTTCAAGAAATTTAACTTTAAACACAAAGATGTGAAAAGGGTTCAGATTATTGGCTCAAACCTTTCATAAGAGATTCATATTGGTATATGAATGGATTATGAATGACTCATGTTAGGAGTGTAAAGTTGCCACAACATCTCAAATTAGTGTTAGATACATATGTCTTGGTTATAAGTTTTGGAAACCTATTTAAGTCCACACACAATATCGTATCTGATACGATAAAACAAACGTTTCCAATACTTTCAAATACTTTCCAGATATGTTGTGGCAACCTAAAATTGTTTGCTGGGTAAGGCCATGTCATAGTAATCTAGCAATTGTGAGAGGCAGGAGTGCCCTGTTCTAAACCAGTGTTGCCCAGGGTTATGTAAATATTATTAATTTATTTTTGGTTTATTTATATGTACGAGTTTTTTACATTCTTGTAGTCACTAGGATGCATAACGTTTCGGGCAAGTCCTAAATCCTAATTTTCCTCGGAATACGACCCACAAAATCATTTAACAACCAGATACCCATTCACTGCTGGGTGAACAGAGGCTACAGTAAAGGATTGGCACCAAGTAATTCCTCCCCATTCAGGATACGAACCCAGGTCAAAGCGCTAGTGAAACAACAGGTGTGTTACCACTTCACCACGGGGACACAATTATGATTCAATGTGATTTGTAATCTTATTATTTCGAAGATTTTTTGATGTGTGGTTAGATATTAGTCTATAATTGTGAGAAGAGAGATTACCAGCTAGCTTTTAGACTATGTTGAAATGCAAGCCATCAGGTTGCACTCTGACATGAGTGCACTGTTGTGTACTCATGCTAGATTCTGTAATTCTTAAGTTAGACATATCTTGTTTGGTGTCTATGGGGAGCATAGACTCAGGGCTGTTCAGCAAGACTATGGTGGTCGCCGTAACTTTTCTGTGAGAAGTAGTGCAGCCATTAGCACGTATTTAACAAGTGTATGGACTGAGGGAGGATATGTGGTCAGGTAGGCCCAACAGTTCTCAGCGCTTGTGTAAACACGGGCTGGATGCCATACGTCATAGGCACCACGTGACTAGAGGAAGGCACATAGTTGGTTGAGGCGACCCTAGGCCGTGCTGTACTTTTCTCTGATTGAAGTATTCGAAAATGGGAGAAGCGGCATCTAGGTGCCCGGCTGCCAAGGATTCTGAAAACCGCGACCGTCTTAGTAGAATGTGGAAGATTGTGCTAATGGCCCTTAGCCACAATCTAGATAAGAGGTTTAGTTCTGGGTCTATTAGTTTGCATAAAAGGGCTGTTTGATGGAAAAAAGGTAAAGGACAATTATAAAAAAAGATCTAGATATAAAAAAAATTATATAGATTATACAAAAAATGAGGTAGATTGCTTTATGGTACTCTCAGGCACAAGGATCTAGATATAAAAAAATATACAAAACAATACAAAAAATGAGGTAGATTGCTTTTAGGTACTCTCAGGTACACAAAATGTAATAAATTGCACTTGGAGACACAGGCAAAGCCAGGGGTACATTGGAGCAACTGAGTATGTAGAGGCTAGGCAACCTAGGTACAGAAAATAAAGAAACAAAGAAATATAGATTGAATAATAATCATAAAGACAAAAAAAATAATAATAATTTCACTAATTTCTTTGTTGTCATCTGTGAAAGTTCCATAAACCTTGCGCAAGGGCCCAATTCTGAATGTGGTTTTTGTTTTAGTTCCCCATCCCTATCTGGCTTGTTGTCGCTGTGAGAGGGCTTTGTGGTCGGTTGCCGGAGTGTGATGCTCCATGGGACAGTCCTCTGTATTTTGTGGCCTTATGCTCCTGCTGCAGTCTTCTCTAATTTTACCAGATAGCTTTTCCTTTTCCTTATGTTTCGTTTTTCTCCCCCCTCTTTTCCTTACTAATTGTCATTTCCTGCCGACCTTTTGCCTGTTTTGATTATTCTTTTGGGCTTCTTTTATTTTGATGCCCGGTTGTTTGAGTAGGCATACTCTTGCACCCATAGAACTGTAGTACCCAACGTCGAGAGCGAGGAGACCCTTCTATTGTCTATCTATTTAGCCTATTACGCAATAGATTTTTTTTATTATATATTAGAGAGTAGGGTGTATTTTTGTAGAATCAAGTAAAGGTTCGTCTGGAAGACATAGCGAGATGTAGACAATGTTGACGTCATCAAAGTGATACCTATTGATAACTAAAGGTATAGGCATCATAACATCTTAACCCATCTAACCCCCTTTTTTTTAATAAAAATAATATGAAATATTTACATATACTGTAATATTATATACACTTAAAAACAAAGAGAATGAGCGTATAATTTAAATTGGTTGAAGCTTGTTTTTTCAACACTCACAGTTATTAAAGAACATTATATAAAATTCTCTATTTATTAGGTATAAAATATTAGAGGGGGGGTATAGGATATTTTATTATATAATAAGCCATTAACGAATCATGGTAAACTAACGGGCAATATGAAAAGAGGCATTGAAATTTTATAAATCTTTTAACATTTTAAAACATGTTAATTTATCTGTTGTACTTATTTGTTTCCGTGATGAATGAAAACATATCTTTAAAGATTCACCTGATGATGGCTATTAAGATGATTTTTCATATTAATATATTGGATGAATCCTTTAGCACATTTCGGGCACTTAAAAGGTTTCTCACCAGTATGGATTTTCAAATGATTTTTCAGACTAGTAGGGTAGAGGAATTCTTTAGCACATGTAGGACATTAGGACATTTAAAGGGTTTCTCACCAGTATGGATTTTTAGATGATTTTTCAGACTAGTAGGGTAGAAGAATTCTTTAGCACATGTAGAGCACTTAAAAGGTTTCTCACCAATATGGATTTCCGGATGTGTCTTCAAATTATTTTTAACTTTAAAATGTTTACTACACATATGGCACTTAAAGGGCTTCTTCTCTGTATGTACTACCAAATGTCTAATCAAACTTGATTTAAAACTAAAAATTTTCCCACATGTAGTACACTTGTGAGGTTTTTCGCCTGTATGAACTCTCATATGTATCTTTAAGGTGCGTAACCCTCTGAATTCTTCCCCACATGTACATTTAAAGGGTTTCTCACCATTATGGATTTTCTGATGTGTCTTCAAACTATTTTTATCTTTAAAATGTTTATTGCACATAGGACACTTAAAGGGCTTATTCTCTGTATGTTTTACCAAATGTCTAATCAAACATGATTAGTCATATGAACTCTCATATGACTCTTTAAGAAGCATAGCCATCTGAATTTTTTATTGCAACCTGAACATTCATAATGTTTCTTCTCATTATTTATTTTCGGGGGCCTTTCTTTGTGATGTTGTGGTTGAAATGTTGGTAATGATGTAGTAGACTGTAAAGTTACATTGGACTGTTTTATTTGCTGATGAGAAGAATCTGAAAATGATTGGAGCATTTTTATATAGTACTTTAATGATTACCCCCCCCCCTCTCCATATACAATAAGAAAAACTAAAAAAATATGTACAACAGATAAATGAAAATGGTTAAAAACTGTTTAAGGATTTATAAAATTCCTCAATTACCTCCATTGTTTCAAACATGCTCTTCGTTCAATTACTGATGCTATTTCCAAACAACTTATTCTGATACCGGATGAGTAAGATTCTTAAAACAATTAAAATTTAATCAAAATGGAAAGAAACATCCTCATATCTCCGACCCCCTCTTTCCTTTAGTAAAAATATATATAATTCTATAATATATATATTATAATAATAATAATATATTACAATTCCCTCGGTTTTTCATAGATGATCACATCATTATAAGAAGCAGTTGGGGTCTTGGATAAGCTATTAAGCACATTACAAATAATAATCTACGGTTCGTTTTCATTAGAGATTTCATGAGTTTATCTAAAAGAAAATACGCGATCGTTTACCTGGCCTTCCTGGCGATGATCATCACCGCACCCTACAGTAAGTGGGCCTGGCATATCTTGTGAGCGCCCATCCCTCACTGAAACGACTTGTGAATATAATGAGTTTAAAGCCCTGTGGGACTCCACTGGTGGCTTTACTATGCCAATCAGAGGTCTCACCCATATTGCTTGGACAGTCCCTTATCACTTAGTAGCACCCTTCCAGTTTCTTTTACCTGTTTCTTCAACTTATGTACAAGCCTCTGTGTCAAGGGCTTTCCGACAGTCCAAAAAAATGCAGACCACTCATCCTTCTTTTTCTTGCTTAATTTTTGTCACCTGATCGTAGAATTATATTAAACTAATAATTTAAAAAATGAGTGAAATTGTTAAAACAATCTTGAATACTATATCAGTCCCAGACGATGGTTCCTCGGGTTTGAGAGAACGTATATTCATAAAAACTCTTATTAACAATTTTGTTGTTGTGAATGATGATAAAAGAATGATTCTTTTATTGAATAAAATGCTTCATTTGTTTACTATCTCTGATCAGTATATTAAATTAATAACCGAAACATATCCTCCTAAGAGTTGGAATCAACAAAAACAAACAATAGCTCATTTTAATAAAAAATGTTATGAATGCGAGAATGAAAAACGTGAATTAGAAATTAAATGTGGAAATCAAGATGCCACAATAACAGATTTAAATACAAATGTGAGAGATTTAGAACTTACTATTGTGCAGCTTTCAGAGAAATTAGGAGACCAAGAAAATGAAATAGAGAATTTAAAGAAGGAAAATTCAACTCTTCAAGATAATCAAAATAAATTGAAAAATAACCTAGAAGATCGAAACAATACTGAATTAATGAAGCTTAGAATCCAATACGATGATGAAAAGAAACAGTATGAAATAGAATATGCATTTATGTTAGATGAGAAAGACAGACAAATTCAACATATCTCCGAAGACAAAGACAAACAAATAAAAGACTTAGCTGATGAAAAAGAAAAACTAACCGATTTAATAAATTCAAATAATACTAGAATAAGATCCAAATACGTTACACTCGAGAATGACCTAAAAAATGTAAGCAACAATTAAATAGTGCACTTAAACAATTAACTATAAGTCGTCAACAACAAGAAGAATTATATAGGCAAATAAATACAAATTTAATGTCTCTTGAAGAATACCAACTAAAATTAGCCACATGTGAAATCGATATAAAGAACCATAATATGCAATTTCTGGAATGCCAACAAGCCCTACAAAAAGGCAAAGATGGTAAACTATCAGAAAAAGAAGAATAAAATAATTTATTAGTATCCCAAAACCATTATGTTCAGGAATGCCAACAAAAACTACTAGATTGTGAAAATTCTAAAAAAATAAAGTATGATGAATATAATACATTAGTAAAGAATATAAATAAAGCAAATAAATATAATATTGAAACATTGGAGCGACTTTATACAAAACTTTACATTATCAAATAGCGATATAATTCATTGTTTTTCAAGCATATTTCCTTTAGATGATGATGAATCGAAAGCAACAGGAAAAAAACAAATTGAAGCAATAATAAATAAGTTCATTCATCAGTTGAATACCGAACGGTGTTCAACAGTAGGACAAAATAATAAAGGACATTAGAGACAGGATTTCCCGTTTAAATTATATTAATAATAATGATCCACACCAAAATAATAATATACTTAATATTTTTACTAATGAGGAAGAAAGAAATTTATTTAATCAAATATTAAAATAATTTAAAACTAATATTATCGATGAAACAGTATATGAACACGAACGTCAAATAATGCCCTATGTAAATGAAAATGATCATTTAAAACGCCAATTAGATGAACCTAATTATGTTGCTAAATTGTTAATAGACGCGGTGGCATCAATAGTTTTAGTTAAAGAAATTATAATAAGACAAATTGTTGACCTGGAAAGAGATCATAAAGGAACGAATGAGGAAGTTATAAAAGTTTATACATTTGTTACTATTATATATACATTATTCCAGAAGGAAATAAGGCAAGATTTGAATGCAAATAATGTACAACGCTTTTATTACATTATCTCGAACGTGATTCGTAATTAAGTCCCCTTCTGATAATATTCATGAAATACTGGCTTTACAACAACAAAATGATTTAAATATTAGGACCTTACAACAAAGAAATGAAACAATAACTTCTAACCTGTTGACCATTCAACAGACAAATGCTAGTCTCCAGGATTCCAACAAACAAATGCTTTCAGAATTGAGACAAGAATGCATTTGTCGATGATTAACCATGATTAGACTTCGGTGGACCCCATAGAACATGAAGAAACTCAAATGAATAAATTCACTTCGATCATCCAAGCCGTCACTACTCAGCTCGATGCTTACTTGGCCGGGACATGCAACAATAAGTATTTGAGATCAGCATTCGACAAACTCTCAATAAGAGAAATATTTTACAGGAATGAAATGGCCAAATCTGAAATGATGCAATTATTTATTTCACTTTCAAATCATATCTTCGAATTTATATTCTGCACCCAGTTCTATAAGAATCTTGTCATGGTAATAAACGATAATATTCTTCGGCGTTCCATTCAATTAAACCTTCATTTTTCACGAGAAATGTATAACCACCAAGATATGCTATCTGAAATATTAAACATGACTGCTTATAGCAGTCTCCGTGGTGTAGTGGTAAGACACTCGCCTGGCGTTCCGCGAGCGCTATGTCATGGGTTCGTATCCTGGCCGGGGAGGATTTACTGGGCGCAATTCCTTAACTGTAGCCTCTGTTTAACGCAACAGTAAAATGTGTACTTGGATGAAAAAACGATTCTTCGCGGCAGGGGATCGTATTCCAGGGACCATAGGATTAAGGACTTGCCCGAAACGCTACGCGTACTAGTGGCTGTACAAGAATGTAACAACTCTTGTATATATCTCAAAAAAAAAAAAAAAAAAAAAACATTCCGACGATAAATGAAGCTATAGAAATAGCACCCGTTTTCCCGATTCTATGCAATGTTAGTAAATTAACCCTGATAAATGGTACGTATTCTATAAGCAACTATGAGGATAATCAAATAGTATCTATCGATAATGAAAAGAAGAGTTTAAAATCGATTGCGTTATTACACGAGACTAATATGGAAGCAGAAAAATCTTGGTTCCTTAAAAACCTAAAAGTTAAGTACGAAAGTGTATTGGGTGATGACAGCATTTTAAAAGCAATTGCCTCTCAGAAAGTTTCTTCGCCTGAAACTGTTGAGAAAACAACCACACACACAAAAAAAAAAGAGATAAAACAAAATTAAAAGACGCAAAACAGAGGGCAAAAGATAAGACTCAAGGCAGGCGACAAGTCGAGGCATTAACAGAAAAAGAATCAAAGGGATAGACATGTAAACATTATAAGTGGAGGAATAGTTGAAAATAAGTAAGAGGATGTCGATGGTAAGCAGTCAACTCATTAGAGAAAGGAATTTTGTAAATATCCCTCCCCCCAAAAAATTAAGGAGACATCAGAGATTGGAAAAGGGGTTCGAGTTCATATTAAGTGTGAGTTTGTAAAGGTTTCCCACCATTCTCCAGCGTATAATAAGCCAAATCAACTCGATGAGGATCTTTGGTGTTATGGCCAATTTTCACACAGGCGTTACTAATCAAATTTGTTTCATGAAACAGGCCAACCAATTAGAGCCTCAACGAAGCCACTGTAACAGTCACATGAGCATCCATATCCCTCTACATATTTATTAAGTTCATTCTGGTTATTTGGATTCAATGCGTCGTACACACAAGGTGCCTTGGTATCGGAAGGAACATTTGTTTTATAAAAGGGGTTACTACTACTACTACTACTACTACTACTCGGTGTAGTGGAGTTTTGAGATGAAGAATTAAGGTGAATATGGATACAAGAAGGTTCCATTCCTTCTATGTTCGGTACCGTTTCGGGAGCAGAACATTCCACACATATGCCTTCTTTGACTGGATTGAATTTAGATATGTCTATAATATTCAGATCATGAATCCATCCAACTTTTCTACATCCATTATCCCGAATAAGTTTAATCGTGGGTTGATCACAATGCTCTCCACTAAATAATCCACGAGTTGTACACTCACATATAAATTGGTAATCTTGCCATATTAATTTACCTAATGTGGTTGGACATACTGGAACTGTAGGTATTATTGTGGGAGTAGTAGGAGATATTTCAAACCAATATCCGTCCTGCCAAGAGGCACTGGCTGATAATATTTCATTACCTTCTTTAGAATATAAGGGAGACGGTAAAAATATACAACACTGATTTAGTTTCATACCTTCCCACACTTTACAGGCTTGATGATGATTGTCATCCTGATGGTGTCCAAATGTTGATAAAATTAATAAGGGATTATTATCTAACACATCACTTTCAGCCTGATCAATGTACGATTCTAATGATGATATATTTTTTTGTCTGGTTATACTATAGTGAAATAACTTTCTTTTTCTTTGTAGTGTCTCGCCTCCAATAATTACCGTACATATAAATAAGTATATTAGTAAAAGAAAATAAATTATACCCATCATTTTTTGGGGGGTTATTCATAAGGTTGTTTCAGATATATATAGCGAAAGTCTCAATCTCTAAAATAAAATGTTATGCAGTTATATTTAAGTGAATATATAAATATATATACTATACTTTCTTTAAAAAAGTAAACAAAAAGAAATGAGTTAATTATATACACACATGATAGATAATTTTTATCACATACTCTGTCAAGATTGTGTGTTAAAAGTTATTTCAGCTTTGAAAGAAACATTGTTGATCTTGCCTTCGAGTTTAGTTATATGGAGTTACAGTACATAATTAAGTGAGGCGGGTTAAGAAATACATTGCCAGGTTCAATCTCTAAATGAAATGTTATACTGGGTTCAAAGGCCATATATCTACTTGGGGCAATTAAGCATCATATATTTGTTACGTATTTATTTATGAAAGTAGAGTGTATTTGTGTAGAAACAACGAAAGGTGACATAGCAGGATGTAGATGGTACCAGCGTTAGTAATCAAAGAGATAACTAATGATGACCCATAATGTCCAGAGGATATATAAAGCATTCTTCATGAATCTTACCTAATGATTTAGAATTTTCTGCTACATTAGTTACTTCATTTCTTACCCCATAAGAAATCAGTAAAAATTGATTTACTAAATCTAGATGCATTTCAAATGCTAGAGACATTGGTATTTTTCTTAAGCTAGACCAATTTTCTTGTTTCTTATAATGTTTCATAAGAGAATCAATTATAAGAAAGAGGGGAGCGCACCCCAGCAAGAGCAGCAACCGAAAGGGAAGCAGGGGCCAAAGAAACCTCCATAGCAGGAACAGGGGGCGCAAGCACTGAAACGGGAGGGGAAGGAGCAACAGAGCCAGAAGGAGGAGCTGAGGAAGAAAGCGAAGCCTTCTTACCCGCCGGGGAAGAGGAAGGAGAGGAGCCAGGCTTACGCTTCTGACTTAAAGAGACCGGTGTCCCAGCAACTACGTACCGGGCAACGGATTCCAGTGTCTCAACAGGAGAAGCCGAACGAGAGCACACACGACGGCCGTTAGGAGAGCGATGGACATCCGCCCGCACCGACAGGCGGTGGGGAGAGCCGATAGATGGAGGAAGAGGATGGGAAGGAGGATCGGAGGGGGACGAGGAAGAAGACACGACAGACCGGGTAGAAGGAAGGGGAACCCCAGACAGAGGACCAGGAGGAGGATCCTTCGGGAGAGAACCCAAAGGAACAGAGGAGGGGGCAGTGGGCGCATCAGGGTCCAAGGCCCGGAAACGGTTGTGAGTCTGAGGAAGGCGGGAAGGACGAGGAGAGGAAGAGCGCAACACGCGAGCATAAGAGATATTAGCATAAGGCGGGAGCCGGCGAACCTGGCGCCTCGCCTCAGGAAAAGATAAACGCTCCCGGTGCTTCAGGTTGAGGACGGCTGCCTCAAGCTTGTAATGGACACACGCACGGGAGAAGGTAGGATGGGCCTCACCGCAGTTGAGGCAACGAGCCTGGGGAGAAGTGCACTCCGACTTAGAGTGACCTTCGCCACCACACAAAGGACAGAGAGAGACAGTCCCGGAGCAGCGGAGGGCACCATGCCCAAACCTCCAGCACTTGTTGCAGAGCCGAGGAGAAGGAATGTACTCCTGGACAGAGCACCTGGCACCAGCAAGAATGACAGAGGGTGGAAGGGTCCTACCATCAAAGGTAATCTTCACAACCCGGAGGGGTTGACGGCGACTACCACGAGGGGGACGAGTAAACGTGTCCACCTGGAGAATAGAATGGCCCTGGGCAGCGAGGATGTGTCGAATATCGTCGTGGCAGTCGCGCAGGTCCCGAACACCGGTTGCAACATGGGGCGGGAGCAAAATAGTGCCAACACTGGCATTCAACTGAGCGTTCTTCGAGACCCGAACGGGGGTCTCGCCAAGGCAGAATAAGGCAGCCAAGCGGGAAGCAGCATCCTGAGAAGGAGCAGCAACGACACGTGTACCGAGACGAGTGGGGTTGAAAGTAATGGAGGCATCCACGGAATCAATGAGATGTCGATGAAGGGAGAAATCGTCAGGAGGCGCAGAATCAAGAGGGAGGAGATCAAAATATTTGACCCACGAAGCGGGACCAAACAAGGCTTGATAGGTAGCAGAACTGGAAGGAATCGAGCGAGGGCGGCCGTGACGAGGACGGCGGTGAGAACCCCCAGAGAGAGAGGGGTTAAAAGGTGCAGTAGTTACAACTAGAGAAGGAGCCGCACCAGGGGACGAGGTAGTCACCACTGGGGGCTTGGGGCTCGACCCAACCACAGAGGAGGGAGGGGAGCCAGGGGAAGGAGTCAGAGAGGCCAAAGGAGGAGCAAGGTCGGGGCCCAATGCAGCGGAGGCTACAGAGCCCGGTCTTCCAATACGGACCGACTCGGGGGCTTGGTCGCCCACCCCACGAGCCTGAGAAGGCAAGCCAGAAGCAGCCGAAACAAGGGTTATCATCTTGACGAAAAGAAGAATTCGCTCACGAATGTGCCCCCACACCCACCATGGAGCCACAATTAGAGGCAGGACACCCAACAAGAAGCTATCGCCGATCTTGTCGGGGCCTCCTAGGGGTGCGTCGTGAGTATACGCCCCACAAACGCCACCTTAAGAAACCGACAGTCCGTCGAGATCGGGTTCAGTGACGAAGTGGGGATTGACAATAAAAGGTTCCCCTCGCTCTCGACGTCGGGTACGGCAGTTCTACGGGTGCATGAGTATGCCTCCTCAAGCACCCGGGCGTCAAAATAGAAGAAGTCCATGGAAGAACCAGAACGAGCAAAAGGTCGGCAGGAAACGGCAAGCAGATAGGAGAAGAGGGGGGAGAAAAACGAAACAGAAGGAAAAGGAAAAGGTGCCCAGCAGAATTGGAGAGGACGGCAGCAGGAGCACAAGGCCAGAAAAGGACAGAGGACTGTCCTAAGGAGCATCACACTCCGGCAGCCGCCCACGAAGCCCCCACATGGTGACGAGCTGAGCGGGGAGGGGGTGTTAAACATAAAAATATAACAACTTTCTGTCCCACTGTCTCCAAGTGAAAACCAAACGTAATGTTGACAATGCTAAAGATAAACAATTCTATTAGTTATATTATTATTATTATTATTATAAGCAGTAGTAGTGTTAGTAGTATTAGTATTAGTAGTAGTAATAGTCGTAGTAGTATTAGAACTAGTTGTCGTAGTAGTAGTTGAAGGTATATCAATGAGAATATTATTATTAATATTAGGAGCAATATTGTCAGGTAATGATAAGGACTGTAAATGTGACAGGGGTGGTGTTAAAGCTTGTGTTGTGGCCAAAGGATGAGTATTATCTGCCAAATTAGTATTGACATTCATGTGTCGATAACGTTGTCTCATGGTAAGGCGCGCATTGCTACCTCAGTGAATAGTTTCGTTGTTGATAAGTGATCTATGAACTTCTTCATTGTCAATATTACCTAATTCCTCCTCTGAGCCATTATTTCTCTCATCTATTGTTGGTGTTGGTATTGTTGTTGTTTCACCTTGGTTAACGTAACTTCTCAAAAATTCTTTAGTATTAGAATGTCCCAGAACTTCACTGATAATTTTGAAAGGTAAAATATGATTCTTACCCAACTGATGTGAAAGACTTAAAAGTACGCGTGGCAAAATCAGCTCTGAGGGAATGGAGTCCCGCTCCTCTTAACTCTTCCTTGACGTTTTATTCTTCATCTGGGGATAGTTTCTGGTTTCTTTCTTTGGCGATTTTCCAGAGAAAAGTTTTAAAAACTTTTTGTGTACTCAGGTAACTGGAGTCAAAAATGGGTTTATCCCAATGATCAGCTACCCTGGTTCCCGGATGTTTAAGTAACGTCAGTCGTAACATCTTATTATTAACATATCGAATGAGGTATTGAATAAAAAAAGTGGAAGCACCACCTTTCAGCAAGGGAATGTTGCGATCCTTACCGTGTTTACTGTACACTACAGGCAAAACTACAGTTTGTGTAGAAGGGTAATAGGAATCTATCACATAACGATACGTTACGTTGTTGGCTTCTTTGGCTCGCAGTCCTGTATGGTATATTAGTAGAATTTTATATGAGTGTTCAGACTGAGAAAAATTCCAAATTCTACTAACGGTCTGAGCAATCAAACGGCTGTCTAAAAGAGGTTTATTATTACGGCGCAATTTGTCGGCAGTACGGAGCAGGCGCATTTCTTGCACCAGAATAGGACCCACGATATACTTGTTGAGTGTGCGAACGTTGGTTAGTCGTGTCATGTATTTAAAATTGGCATCGCGATTCAGATACACATTGTAATCATTTATCAGATCGGGGGTAACAGGGGCCTCACGACCAACCTGTCTAAGTTTAAAGCAGCCAAATTTTTCCAGAGTACACTTGTAATTCTTTAAGCTAGAAGTGTTAAGTAACAGTCGCCTTTTAAGCTGACGTGGTTGTCCTCTTACAGTATCTCTCTCACTCTCCTCATTTTGATCCTCTTCATCGTATGTAAGCAAGTAATTATCAAAAGAAGGCACCAAACCGGGAAGGCTATGTAGCACCATTAAATGTGCAGAATAATCAGAGAGCGCTAAATGTCACCAAGGATGCCAATACGGGAACAAAAACGCATAAGGTGAACGATATCAAAAGTATCCGAGTCACCAAGAATTCTATTGAGGGACAGGTGACCGCGAGGGGCGGTCGGAAAGCAAGACACGCTCGTCCTGGAAGTCAGGACATTCAAGAAGGACATGCACGACCGTAAGAGGGACAATGCAACTAGGACAATAAGGAGCAGGGCGGCGCTCCATCAAGTGACCATGGGTTAAGCGAGTATGGCCAATACGCAACCTCGCCTGAGCCGTTTCCCAACGCCGGTTACAGTGGTAGGAGGACGGCCACGAGGAAACACATTTCAGAGTACGTAGTTTGTTACCAGTAACAGACGACCAAGAAGCCTGCCAACGGGTAAGGACGGAGGAATGGATAACCGGGTAAAAGTCGGAATATGGAATACCTTTACGAGAGATGGGACAAGAGTGGACAGCTTCCTTGGTGGCAGCATCCGCACGCTCATTTAAAGACACACCAATATGGCTGGGAACCCAACAAAACTCAACCGACTTAAATTTACTGTGAACAAGAAACAGCCAATGCTGGATCTCGACAACTACTGGATGAACCGGATTAAAGGACCCGAGAGCCATGAGGGCACTACGAGAGTCAACAACAACTACAAAGGAAGACTGACAATGAGAAAGCAGGAGACGAAGAGCATAGAGAATAGCATAAAGCTCTGCTGTAAAGATGCTAGTCTCCGGAAGTAAGCAACACATATAAGTGTGATCAGGAAAAACAACAGAGTAGCCAACACCATCCGCAGACTGAGCCCCATCGGTAAAGACAGAAACGGAGTGGGAGTGAGAAGAAAAGTGCTCGAGGAAAAGGCATTTTAGAACCGTAGGAGGGGTAAAAGCTTTAGTGATACGGGTCAAGGATGTACAAAACCGCGGAAGAAGGACTCTCCACGGGGACAAAGAAGGAACAACACGAGGAGAAACATCAGAAATACGAACGGAAAGAGAATCCTGTAGGCGAGATAACCGGACAGAAAGAGGGAGGTGGTGAAGAGGAACAGGAACCGCAGGAGTGGCAAAAGTTAAAGCACGACAAAGGCGAGAGGAAGGATGTTGCAAGGACCGCGCAAGATAGCGAAGACAGTAGCGATCACGGCGGTCCCGGAGAGACAGGAAGCCAGTGTCAACATACAAGCTAAGGATGGGAGTCGAACGAAAGGCATCAGAACTGAGGCGCAACCCAGTATGGTGCAAAGCATCAAGACGGCGAAGAGTAGAAGGAGAAGCAGACGAGTAAGCAGGGCAACCATAATCGAGCTTAGACAGGACGAGAGAGGAATGTAAAGCAAAGAGAGTGCGCCTATCTGCCCCCCAAGATGTATGGGACAAGACCCGAAGGAGGGTAAGGCCTTAGAGCACTCAACACGGAGGTAAGAGATATGGGGAGACCAAGACAAACAAGTGTCAAGGAATAACCCCAAAAGCTTCGCAGAATCTTTGTATTCAAGGGGATGACCATAAAGTGACACAGAGGGACGAAGAACGACTCGTTTCCGCGTAAAAGTCATGGCACAAGTCTTAGAAGTAGAGAACTTGAAGCCATGATCGGTGGCCCAAGATGACACGGCATCAATTGCAAGTTGAAGCCGGCGCTGAAGGAGAGGCGAATCATCACCCTGACAGCAAAGGGTAAGATCATCGACATATAGAGCGGAGAAGACACCAGAAGGAAGAGAGGAAAGAAGACCATTGAGGGCAACCAGAAAAAGAGTAGTACTCAGAACACTACCCTGGGGCACACCTTCGTATTGCTGAAAAGAGGCAGAGAGAGCGGTACCAAGGCGCACCCGAAAGGAACGACGAGAGAGGAAGCTGCGGAGAAAGAGAGGGAGATGACCACGAAGGGCAAAAGAATGAAGTTGAGATAGAATATGATATCGCCAAGTGGTGTCGTAAGCCTTTTTCAGGTCAAAAATGACGGCAACAACGGAGGTCTTCGCAGCAAAAGCAGTACGAATATAGACCTCCAAGTTCACCAGGACATCTGTCGTGCTGCGGCACTTGCGGAAACCAAATTGAGAAGGGAAGAGGAGGTGATGGTGTTCCAGGAACCACATCAGACGAACGTTAACCATACGTTCAAAGAGTTTGCAGACACAACTTGTGAGAGCAATAGGGCGAAAGTCCTTAGGGGAAGTACCCAGAGACCCCGGTTTGCGAACAGGGAGGACAACGGCATCGAGCCAGTCCTCAGGGACTGACGAAGACTCCCAGATCCGATTATACAGACTCAGTAAATACTGAGACGTGCACGGAGGGAGATGGCGAAGCATCTCATAATGAATACCATCGGAGCCCGCCGCCGTAGAACCGCAGAGGGCCAGGGCAGAACGAAGTTCAGAGAGAGAGAAGGGATCATTATAGGGAAGCTGAAGATGAGTGCAGAAATCTAAAGGACGAGACTCAAGGACAGGTTTACGAAGAAGGAAAGATTGGGGAAGATGAAGACCAGAGCTAACAGAAGGAAAGTGGGAACCCAGTTCGGAAGCGACCTGCAACAGGTCCGCCACAAGAGTATCATGGAGGTGAAGGACCGGTGAAACATCGGGAACGAACTTACCCGCTATCTTGCGGATACGCTTCCAGATTTGGGTCAGGACGTAATTGTTGGGACATAAGATGCCCAACATTCACGTTTAGCCGTACGGATGGCCCTACGGGCCACCGCACTCTCTTTACGAAAGAAAAGAAAAGAATCTGTCGTCTGCCTATGGCGGTGCCTCTTCCAGGCTGCACGCTTACAGCGGACAGCCCGAGCACAGTCCGCATTCCACCAGGGAACGCACTTCCGTGGACCCTGAGAGGAAGAGCGAGGAATAGAGCTGAGGGCAGCGTTGAAGACAGTGTCATGAAAAAGGAGGAGAGCGCGAGAGAGAGGCAGAAGGGAGAGGTCAGAGAGAGCAGCACTGAGGGTAAATAGGGTCCAGTCCGCATTAGCAAACTGCCACCTTGGGAAAGAGAGGGAAGGGCGAAAAGAGAAAAAGGAAACAAGGATGGGGAAATGATCACATCCATGGAGGTCATCAAGAACCTGCCACGTGAAATCCAAGTAAAGAGAAGAAGAGCAGAGAGAAAGATCAAGACAAGAAAGGGTGCGAGTCCGAGGGTCCAAATGAGTGGGCTCACCAGAATTCAGAAGAGACAGGGAAGAAGAGAGGAGAAACGGCTCAAGAAGGCGAACCCGAGTATTCGTCAGAACGTCACCCCAAAGAGAATGGCGACAATTGAAGTCACCCAGTAGGAGCACAGGCTCCGGCAAGGAGTCTAGGAGGTGTTTCAAATCAGGAAGAGAGAGCGGGACACTCGGGGGGAGATAAATGGAACAAACTGTGTACCATTTCCCCACAAAGATACGAGCAGCAGAACAATGGAGAGGCGAAGGAAAAAGTAAAGGAACAAAGGGAACATCAGCACGAATCAAGAGAGCAGAAGAATTAGAAGCCCCAGCAATGGCTGGGGGGGGAGAGAAAGGAATAGCCACGAAAACGACCAGGACGCGCACCAAGCATCGGCTCCTGGAGACAGACACAAAGGGGCGAAAACCGCGAAATCAGAAGTTGGAGTTCGAGGAAATTGGCGTAATAACCTCGAACGTTCCATTGAAGAATGGACAACGACGAGAAGAGAAAGGACAAAAACAGAGAACAAGGAAGAAACGAAGGCGAAAGAGCAACAGAGCACGTTAAAGAATATCAGGGTCGGGATCAGGGTCAGCAAAGTCAGGGTTAGGGGGCATGGGTAAACTGAGCAAAGACGGAGGGAAGGAAACGGGAGAACAGATCAGAGGTGGGCGGGCGGGGTCCGGAGGAGGAGGAGGAAGAGGAGGAGACAACGGAGAGGAGCAGTCAAGAACAGCAGCAGGAAGAGGGGGAGTAGAAAGAGGAGAGCGCTCCGCAGCAAGAGCAGCAACCGAAAGGGAAGCAGGGGCCAAAGAAACTTCCATAGCAGGAACAGGGGGCGCAATCACTGAAACGGGAGGGGAAGGAGCAACAGAGCCAGAAGTAGGAGCTGAGGAAGAAAGCGAAGCCTTCTTACCCGCCGGGGAAGAGGAAGGAGAGGAGCCAGGCTTATGCTTCTGACTTAAATAGACTGGTGTCCCAGCAACTACGTACCAGGCAACGGATTCCAGTGTCTCAACAGGAGAAGCTAAACGAGAGCACACACGACGGTCGTTAGGAGAGCGATGGACATCCGCCTGCACCAACAGGCGGTGGGGAGAGCCGATAGATGGAGGAAGAGGATGGGAAGGAGGATCGGAGGGAGACGAGGAAGAAGACACAGGAGACATGACAGATCGGGTTGAAAGAAGGGGAACCCCTGACGGAGGACCAGGAGGGGGACCCCTCGGGACAGAACACAAAGGGACAGAGGAGGGGGCAGTGGGCGTATCAGGGTCCAAGGCCCGGAAACGGTTGAGAGTCTGAGGAAGGGGGGAAGGACGAGGAGAGGAAGAGCGCAACACGCGAGCATTCAACATATGTAATAATTTCTCTGTGTATGGGGATTAAGAACAGGACGGTTGAATTCATATTTTATTCGTTCCAAGTCACTGTCATTCAAAAATTTACGAAATATTTGATTAATAAAATTGTCATCCATTTTTTGTCTAGGAAGAGAAATTTTATGACAGATTAAAAATAAAATGAGATGAATTTCTAATTTAAAAACAAAATATAGAATATTAAATGACCGAAGCATTAGTACAAGAAATTGACCGGGGTCTTCAACCCTTGCTTCGTCTCTCTCAGAGTTTGGGTGAAGAAAGTAGGGGATTTACTACCACAAATAAATATTTGGCTGATATATCCAGAGATATTGAAGGTTCAAATCTTAAAGCTAAAACCTTTATTGCATCCGTCCATGACAAACTTCACCTAAAATCTTATAGTCAATCCAAAGAATTTATAGAATCTCTTTTACACGGAGAATACGATTCTCCTCTTCTAAATGCAGAAGAAAACGAAGCTCTGAAACAACACTTATCTGTGAAATATCCATTTAAACTCTATAAAGCACATGTTGACAGAGTAAATAAGCTGGCTCAGGAACTGGGGTTTGAAAACGAAACACAATTTCGGGAGTTTATAGAAAGTAATCCTTCACTGAAAGATAAAACATTAGTCTGTATTTTTAAAACCATGGGCTGATGAAAATAAAAGTTTTATACTCTTAAGTGGGCTAACATTAGGTTTAGTACTACCTTATCTACAAAAGTATAATCGAAAGAATAGTGGTTGTTTTAGATATCATGTGGGACAAGAATCTCAATCCTTACAGAAAGAAGTTTATTTAAACCGATTTTGTCAATTCGCTACCAGTCGAGCTGACCACAGCAGTGACACAATACTGGAAGACGTAACTCATCCTTTATCTAACGCACGTGCATGGGACTGTAACTTTAATATACCCAGTACTATTGAAACCCAAAATATATTAAGTTTAGGATGTAATGGAATATGTAATCCTCATAACTATAATTTGCTCATACCGTTTGTCCAGGGAGGATATATACCGGTTGATTTTAGGGAAACATTTTATATGTATAGGTGTGAACAGGATACGTTTTTGCGAAATGTTGCTGAAGCACTAGGTGATGGTGTTGGTCAGGTCGTTCAGGGTATCGGCCAATCTAATGTGTTGCAGTTTATACCGAATTCATTGAAAAAAATGGGATGGATTATACTGATACTAATTATAATAACAATATTTGCTGGCCTAATTGTAAAACTTATTGTTCCAAAAAATTAAAAGTATAACCGTTAATCAATGCTTTTTGGGTTCAAACCAGCATATGTTTGATATTTTTTTTAAATATTTTTTTATGAATTTATAACTAAAAAACAATAGAAAAAAAAGAAAAAAGTAGCAATGGGGTTAATACGAATTTTAGTTGCTATAATCCTAATTGTAGTTATAATAATTATTCATTTACGCGGAAAACGTATCAATGTCAGTAAGGCTATCAGACATGATCCGATTTCAGAGTCCTCCAATCAAGAAACATACCATTCCGCCAACAGTCAAACAACAAAATTCTTTGAACTTCCTCATGAAACAACATTACAATCCACCATCAGTCCAACAACAACAACAACAACAAAGTCCTCTGAAGTACTTCAAGAAACAATATTACCATCCACCATCAGTTCAACAACAACAACAACAGAGTCCTCTGAAGAATCTAATATAAACATCTGAACTTTTTTTTTTTTTTTTTTTTTTTTTTGAGATATATACAAGAGTTGTTACATTCTTGTACAGCCACTAGTATGTGTAGCGTTTCGGGCAGGTCCCTGGAATACGATCCCCTGCCGCGAAGAATCGTTTTTTCATCCAAGTACACATTTTACTGTTGCGTTAAACAGAGGCTACAGTTAAGGAATTGCGCCCAGTAAATCCTCCCCGGCCAGGATACGAACCCAAGACATAGCGCTCGCGGAACGCCAGGCGAGTGTCTTACCACTACACCACGGAGACTGTACTACACCACGGAGACTGTTGGAATCATTATTCTCCCCGTTTATCAGAGATATAAATACCAATAAAGGTCTCGTAATTATTCCTAAACCACCAATTTCGTATAATCCTAAGAATAGAATCGAAAGTGAGAATACAATCATTAAGCCTTTTAATAGCTTCCTTCTAAATTATAATAAAATCCTCAGATATTTATATAATAATAACGTATCATTTAACGTAAATTATGTATGGCAAAATTCTAGTTACGACAAGGGATATTATACAAAAAATCCAATTATTTTAATATTTCCTTGGAATATTCATGATTTGAAACCTAATGTTTAAACAGATCAAAGTGAAATACAAGATGTTCCATACAGAACCATATAAATGCAGTACGGGCAAAATCACACAATAAAAGAAAAAAATTCTACATGGACAAATTGTGGATATCATGTACGCATGCGGCAAGTCAAGATATATTTATGCAGGGATTCTCCAAGTATGATTTTTCAATTAAAGAAATTTCATTACCACCGTTTGTGGTAATGAAACTTGAACTTCAAGATGGTAATAATGAGGTGGAATGTAAAATGGTGGCTAAGAATATTAATTCCTCAGAAACCTTTGCTAGCATTAAATTTAATATTAATGTGGAAGTCTCAGAAGAAGAACAAGAAACAGGAGGAAGAGCAGGAGGACTCCCTGATATGGTTCCCGATTATGAGTCCAGAAACATATTAATCGAGAAAATGTAAAATTATAATTGTTGAGAATAGGATAAAAACGGTGAGGGAGAATGTATGAATTTTCGACCCCTAATTGAATCTAGAAATAAGTTTCTGAGTGAAAATGTATATATAATATTTCATTAACATATTTGACTTTGGTTGAATGATTAAAGTATTACAAAAATTAAGTAATTAAAAATCATATAATTAAAAAAAGAGAAAATTAGGAATGAATCTACTGTCAACAATTATTATTTTAATAATATTATTAATTTTCCTAACAGTTATAGTAGTTATTCATTCACGGAAAAAATCTACAATTACTAAAAAATTATATAAAAAGGAAAGCAATGACAATTCCATCAGTCATGATACAATACCAGAGTCCACTGAACTATCTCAACAATCCTCCTTCGGTCTAACAGAAGCTTCTAAAGTACCTCAAGAATCATTAAAATCAGTCAGTAGATTACCTCAAGAACCATTACAATCATCTTCCATCAGTTCAACAGAATCTTCCGAAAAACCCAAAGAAACATTAAAATCCTCCAACATTCAAATAATGAAGAAATGGCAGCAGCTCCAACAACACCATCTTCTGATCAAGATTCAAACAGATTCCTCTGAACTGCCTCAAGAAACATTACAAACTGAGGCCTTTGAACTGCCACAATAAAAATTACAAACAAAGGATTCAGAACATCCTCCAGAAACATTACACTCTGAGACCTCTCAACTGCCTCAAGAAACATTACAAACTGAGACCTCTGAACTACCTCAAGAAACACTACAAAGTAAGGATTCTGAACTGCCTCATGAAACATTACAATCTATCATTAGTCAAAAGTTACAATCATTCTTCAATCAAACAGAATCATATGAATTATCTCAAGAAATGTTACAATCTGTCATCAATCAAACAATGCAGTCTGTCATCAGTCAAACAGAGTTCTCCTCTGAAGTATCCCCAGAAACTTTACAGTCCATCATCACCCAAACAGTACAATCTACCATCAGGAAATCCATTTTGGAATCATTATTTTCCCCATTAATCGAGGATATAAAAACTTATAAAGGTCTCGTTGTTATTCCTAAACCACCATTTTCGTATAATCCTAAGAATAGACTGGAAATTGAGAATACAGTAATAAAACATTTTAATGACTTCCTTTCAAATTATAATCAAGCCCACCGATATTTGTATAACAGACTCTTTTTACATAAATAAAGTATTGCAAAATTCTGTGTACGATAAGGGGTATTATTCCAAAAACCCAATTGTTTTAATATTTCCATGGAATATTCCTGATTTCAAACCTGATGTTTATACTGATTCAAATGAAATAGAAGATGTCCAATTAAAGAACCATATAGAAGCAGTACGTACAAAATCACAAAACGGAACGAAACCAATTTACATGAACAGACTGTGGATATCATGTTCCCATGCGGCCATTCAGGATATATTTATTCAAGGATTTTACAAATATGATTTCCCAAAGGAAGAAGAATCCAATTCATTACCGCCATTTGTGGTAATGAAACTTGAACTTCGAGAAGGTAATAATGAGGTAGAATGCAAAATAGAGGCTAAGAACGTTAATACATTAGATACATTTACTAGCATTAAATTTAACATTAATGTGGAGGTCGAGGAAGAAGAAGAAACAGTTTCCTCTGAAGTACCTCTTGAAACATTACAAACAGATTCTTCAGAAATACCGCAAGAAACATTACATTCCCCCATCAATCAAACAGGTTTCTCTGAATTCTCTCGAGAGACATTACAATCCATCATCAGTCAATCACTCATCAATCAAGCAGAGCTCTATGAAGAACTTGAAGTACCACAAGAAATATCACAATCCATCATCAAACATTGCAGTTAGTCATCAGTCAAATAGAGTCCTCTAAAGTACCTCAAGAGGTACTACAATCCATAATCCAGCAAACATTACAATCCGTCATCATGCAATCCATTTTAAAATTATTATTCACTTCATTTATTGAAGATATAAATACTTATAAAGGTCTCTTCATTGTTCCCAAACCACCATTTTCGTATAATCCTAAAAATGTCGCCGAAACTCGCAAGACATTAATACAACCCTTAAATGACTTTCTTTCAAATTATAATCAAGTACACATATATGTTCATAAAAAAGATTCATTTTACATAAATAAAGTTAGGACAATTTTTAATTCTGATTTGGGATATTATACAAAAAATCCAATTATTTTAATATTTCCGTGGAATATTTCTGATTTTACACCTGACATTTATACAGATCTAAGTGAAATAGAAGACAACAAATTAAAGAACAATTATATAAAATTATATAAACAAGGACAAATAATTGACATGAACAAGTTATGGATTTCATGTACCCATGCAACAAGTTATCAATATGATAACACAAGTTATCAATATGATAACACAAGTTATCATATATATCTTCAGGGATTTTATATGAGTCAGTTTCCGATTAAAGAGAATTCCTTGCCCCCATTTGTTATTATGGAACTTGAACTCCATGACGGTAATAATGAGGTGGAATGTAAAATGTTGGCTAAGAATATTAATTCCTCAGACACATTTGCTAGCATTAAATTTAACATTAATGTGGAAATCAGGGAAGAAGAAACGGCAAAAGAATCACACAGAGGAGGAGAATTACAAGATGCAGGAGAAGGAGTAGGTGGAGAATTACAAGATGGAGGAGAAGGAGTAAGAGGAGAATTACAAGACGCAGCAGGAGTAGGAGGACAATTACAAGATACTGGAGAAGGGGTAGGAGGACAATTACAAGACGGAGGAGAATTACGAGATGCTGGGGAAAGGGTAAGAGGAGAATTACAAGACGCCGGAGGAGGAGGAGGAGGAGGCGGAGGAGAATTACAAACAAGTGAAAATGAGTCCTCTGGCGTTCCTCACGTCATCAGTCAAATGGAATCCGTCGAACTACCTCATGAATTACTTCGAGAATTATTACAATCCTCCATCTGTCAAGCAGATTTTTCTGAACTACCGCAGGAAACAAAAGGATATGCCCAAGAAACAAAAGAATTCGTTTGTCAAACAAATTCGTCTGAACTTCGAAAATCCAAAATGACATCCAAACTTGTAGAATCATTATTCTCGCCATTTATCGAAGACATAAAAAGCTATAAAGGTCTCTTTATTGTTCCTAAACCACCAATTTCGTATAATCCTAAAAATACTGCCGAAACTGACAAGACAATAATTCAACCCCTTAATAAATTCCTTAGTTATTATGATAAAATCCACAAATACTTTATCAATGGTTATCCTGCATATTACATACATAAACTATATAAAAATTCTAATATTGATAGGGGATATTATACAAAAAATCCAATTATATTAATATTTCCATGGAATTTTCATAATTTCATACCTGATATTTATACAGATCTAAATGAAACTGAAGACGTCAAATTAAAGAACAATTTAGACGCATCACGTATAAAATTACAAAAGGAAGGAAAACGACTTGACATGAACAAATTGTTGATATCATGTACCCATGCTGCAAGCCAAGATATATTTCATTGTGGATTTTTTACGGATAATTTCCCAATGAAATAAAATTCACTACCCTCATTTGTGGTTATGAAACTTGAACTCCAAGACGGTAATAATGAGGTGGAATGTAAAATGTTGGCTAAGAATATTAATTCCTCAGACACATTTGCTAGCATTAAATTTAACATTTATGTGGAAGTCGGAGAAGAAGAAACAACAAAAGAATCACAAGGAGAAGGAGGAGAATCACGAACAATAGGAGGAGAAGGAGGAGGAAGAGAATCACAAACAGTAGAAGGAAAAGGAGGAGGAAGAGATTCACAAACAGTAGGAGGAAAAGGAGGAGGAAGAGATTCTCAAACAGTAGGAGGAGAAGAAATAGGAAGAAAATCAGAAACAGCAGGAGGAGAACGAGGAAGAGTGTCACAAGCATTAGGAATGCACATAGCACAGTTATTACAAGCTCGTTATGGAGGAGGAGAATCCCAAACAGTAGGAGGAGAAGGAGGAGAACCCCCCACCAAAAAGATAAAAACTGGATTCAGCTATGCAGAACAAAATGTTCCAAGCAGCACGTACTATGACGAATCTCTCAATTTGAAGTATTGGGAAAGCTTTTAGGCACATTAAAAATAATCGTTTATGGTTTGCTTTCATTAAAAAACCCAAGATCGTTATAAAATATGAGATCTATGAAGCCTCTCTCAATATCATTCCAATCGCATTGTCAAATATTTTTTTATAAATGCTCACAACATTATAAGATGCAGTTAGTGTATTGGGAGAGCACTTTAAAAAGGTTAGTTTTCATTAAAAAACACTAGATCGCTTTCAAAAATTAGATCTATGAGACCTCTCTTAATATCATTCCAATCACTTTGCCAATGATTTATTTATATAGATGCACTCAACATTATAAGATGCAGCTTTATGTATTGGAAAAGTTATTAGGCACCTTAAAAATAATCCTTTATGATTAGCTTTCATTAAAAAACACAAGATCGTTATAAAATATGAGAACTATGAAACCTTTCTTAATATCATTCCAATCGTATTGTCAATGATTTTTTAAAAGATGCATTCAATCAACATTATAGGATGCAGTTGGTGTGTTGGGAAAGCTTTTTAGGCACGTTAAAAATAATCATTTAGGGTTCGTTTATATTAAAAACCCAAGATCGTTTTTAAATATGAGATCTATGAAGCCTCGCTGAATATCATTCCAATCGCATTGTCAATGATTATTTTTAGATGCACTCAATCAACATTTTAAGATGCAGTTGGTGTATTGGGATAGCACCTTAAAATGGTTCGTTTTCACTAAAAAAAACACTAGATCGTTTTAAAATGTGTATAATCTTTTCAGTTTTCTCAATTAAATTTTCATGCTACATCGTTCATTTGATGTAAAATTGTTTGCAATAGAATTCTCTAATGGTATGTATGCATAGAAGGCCAAAAAAAAAAGCCCAACGTGCCACCCGCAGCCAACCCGAAAATCGGACGAGCCATACCTGGGAACGAGCATCCATCAACATGCCCACTGCACTGGCACTAAAATGTGTATACTTTTTAGTTTTCTCGCCTCAATTTTCGTGCTACGTCGTTTATTTTGGTATCAATAGTAAGGTTTTATATGAACAAATAACTTCAATATAAATTCGCAGAAGTAATTAGACTGGTGAAGATATATGTCTTAAGAACTAATATTGGGAAAGTAGGTAATATCGATGTTAACATAGAAAATAGTAATTCTATTGATATGTCTATTTTTAGTTCTTTCCAGAAAGTAGGATGGGAATCAATCCCTCTGAGAATTGTATAAGGTAGTGATCATGTCTCGAGTTAAGAACAATACCTTCTACTCTATCTGTCTGAGGGTTCTTTATCAGGTGAAATAGTCGTTATATAAACATCTCCCAAATATTAGATAAAGTTTACTTCCCTCATTTTTTGGCCCTCCCATAGGGTCATTATAATTTTATTTACTCAGGGATATAAAAGGCCCGGGGATTTTATATACTGTGGTATATAAAACATTACAAATGTATATAAAACTAGCGATTTGTATATAAAATTAGGGAAAAATTACTAGGGGTTGACGAAACGTGATATTTTTTTTTTACTTTGACATTATGTGAGGAGGTAAATATATAATCAACTTTAAGATTACATGAAAAATCTTCCACATAAACAAGTTGAAGAACATGATATCAGTAAATTTTAGATTTCAGTCTAAGGTACTCTATCCTTTTGAGATTTATAGCCTAAAACCCAGTTTCATTAAAAGCTGTTTTCTCATTATATATATTTAAAAACCATTAATATGCAGTATATATCTGGGCAAACTATACCTGATTTAATAAATATAACTAATACAAACTTCTATATTTTTCCTCCATCATCCTTTTCCTCACCTTTTACTAAAGATATGACAAATATTACTGCTTCCGTGAGTATTTTAATTAAAAAATTGTATATTGAGGCAAATGTGAAACATGCAAATTTATATACAATATAAAATAATAATAATTATAATAATAATAATAATAAACCACAACCAATAAATTTATATGATGTAAATTCATATGTAGAAGCAGGTTTACTAAGAAAAAATAAGCAGTCACCTAAATTAAAAGTTCAATTTACAACTGATACCGGTGAAATAAAATCTTATTTGACTATTTAACGTTTTGTTATGTCTATGTAAATTCTTGCCCACACATTTCCCATAATGCAGTAGCAAATCAAAATGGTCTTCCCCTCCTTTTTTTAATTATATTTACGACAATTCTGGTTGTGTTATTTTTTTTTCATCGGTATGCAACATTATTTGATCCTCGATAATGACCCAGTTTTTACAATAAACTATTACAAAAAATATATCCTTCAAAATTTAAGGAATGTTTAAATGTCAAAAAGAAGAAAATTATTTAAAAGAATGTGCTTTTACTAACATGCCTTTTTCCTATGAAAGTTGGTCTTGGTGTAATAATACCCTGGACAATAATAAGGATGATTATTATTACCTCCCACTACACGACACCAAGGTTTTTTTTCAAATAGTTACTAATTTCCTCAAATACTGCAGACGGATATATAAATCACTCGTTAATCATAATGATTATGATGGAGGAAGATGTCTACTATGTCAACTACCTGGTCTCTTGCTCTTAGGTTATGATATTGAGAAGCAAAAGAAAGGTATAGTGTCATTTTCATTTTTCACCTCATTTACCGTGCAACTGGGTTATTCCAACTTCGGTCTCTGCCTTTTCTGAAATGGTTACCAATCCAGGTTGGATTGCAACTACAATGCTCAAACCTAAAATACAACCTGTTTTAAGTTCACCCCACGTGATTAATATCTTTAGACTTCCTGACAGTGGCTTAGTTGTAACTTATCACTGGTCCTCAATTCTCTTTTTACTCCTAGAACCCATATTAGTGATACCATCTTCTCAGCTTAAATGTAAAGTTCTACAGGGTAATTGGGATCCTCATCAGTTAGTAAATTAAAAAAAGAACGAACAATATTACTGATAAAAAGGCCAGTCTAAAATCTCTCGGCTCTCGTTATATTGTACATTATTACCCCAAGTCTCATTTTAATGAAAATATATTTTCTATTGCAGTGTTTTACAAAGATTCACCAAACATTAACCAACAACACAATTCCTTTCAACCCTCAGATTATGAAATCTCTTATCTGGGGTATTTCTCTCTTACAACTTCAAGAAAAAATATAACAATGATAAGTACCTAACAGACAGAATGCCATAGGCAGTGGAGGCAGACTCCATACACAGTTTCAAATGTAGATATGATATAGTCCAATGGGCTCAGGAATCTACACACCAGTTTATTGACAGTTAAGGAGCGGGACCAAAGAACCTAAGCTTAATCCTCCACCCCAAGCACAACTGGTGAGTACACACACACACTTGATGAAAATAAAAATTTAACCAGTGTATATAAATGAAACTATAATCTCAATTAGTTTTTGTTTTCTTAGTAAGTATTAAATAACAGTAATATTATTTTTTTTACTAAAGCAAAAAAGAAAGAATAAGAGTGTAGTATATATATACTGTATACAGTCACCCAGGCTGCAGAGCTGGAGTAGACTCGCGTGAACAATTTTAGGCTTCCTAGAGAATATTATTTTAAGTTGGGAGTTGTTGTTATTACTATTTTTTTCTTGTTCAGTTGTAAGAAAAAAATTCACCAGATAAGAAATTTCTTGAAATCTGAGGGTAGAAAGGAATCGTGTTGTTGGTCAATGTTTGGTGAATCTTCGGAAAACTTAAGTGTAGAAAGAAAAGTGTCAGCGTACCTAACCGATGGAATGCATTAGGCAATGATGATGAGGCGGCAGACTCCTTACGCAGTTTCAAATGTAGATATGATAGAAACCAATTGGCTCAGGAATCTATACACCAGTTCATTAACAGTTCAGATTCGGGACAAAAGAGCCGAAACTCAATCCCCCCCAAATACAACTAGGTGAGACACTGTACACTATATTTCTTTTTTTTTGTAAATATATAATTATAATAATATTTTATTTAAACAAAACAAAAAGAGAGAATACGAATTTTAGTTTTATATATACTGTATACAGTCAACCAGGTAGCAAAGCTAGATTAGACACGTGTGGACAATTTCAGGCCTTCTAGAGAATATTATGTTAAGAATTGTTGTCATTATTATATTTGTAACCAAGCACCTGGTTCACACAGTATGGTCTTTCTTAGCCCAATTATTATATATATTCTCATCCATTTAATTTAATATTAGGAAAATTCCTATCTTTTTTATGGTGCTTCGAAATTCATTTGTTCTCTTTCTTCACTTTTTATACTTTATTTGTGTTAATTGTTGTGAAAATTGCCAAAGTTGCCAGAATTACCGCAAGGGAACCAGCTATGGCATGTAGTGAATCCATAACATATTTCATTTTACCATCAGTCATTCCAACTGCAACCGATTCCATATATGGTATTTTGTTATACATATTCATAATAGATGTTATCGTAATGAACAGACATAAAATAACTAATACAATAAGTATAAAATATGTGAATATTCTATTCCCGAACATATATTTTTTGTATTTTTTATATAGAAACCGCAAAGTTAAGTTAGACCCATGTGGTTTATTTGAGAAGTTGTACCGAAGGACTAGTGTCTTGTAGTTCCATACAGAACAACATGACGCCTTAAATAAGTGATATGGTGAAAATATCTTTTGGTTTCCTTCCAAGTAACTGATATGGTAAAAGCACCATATTATCCCCCCCTTCTCTTCCATTATGTGGAATTTGTTACAGGAGTTTCATGAATGATAGAATCAATTGTTTAAGGGAATTTCCACAAATGTATGTCAAGATGAAAGATATAAAGATTTCCAAGCAATAAAATAAGAGTCAATCGATTTGCTATGATGTTGGAATTAGGAGGTGTAATGGTTTATTAGACTGGTGGAATTTGTAACAACAAGGAACATTTTTAGTTCTTTCCAGTTTTTTATTTCCAGAGAATTTTATAAAGTAGTGATCATGTCTCGGTTCCCAATGTAGATATGATATAGCCCATTAGGCTCAGGAATCTGCACACCAGTTCATTGACTGTTGAGAGGTGGGACTAAAGAGCCGAAGCTCAATCCCCCACAAGCACAACTAGGTGAGTACAACTATGTGAGTGCACACACACAATGGATAATAAAAAATACACCATTATATATGAAACTATACTCAATAATTTCCTTTTTTAGTAAGTACACAATTATTATTATTATTATTATTTTATATAAAAAAGAAGGAATAAGAGAGTTTAATTATATATATATACTGTAATACAAGACACGTGTGGACAATTTAAGGTATCCTAGAGAATATTAATTTAGGAGTTGCTGCTTTGACACTTTACTTCCTACACTCAAGTTTTCCAAAGATTCACCAAACATTGACAAAGAGCATGATTCCTCTCAGCCTTCAGATTTCATGAAATCTTTTTTCTAATGTATTTATCTCTTATAACTGAATCAAGAACAAAATTAATAATGACGGCAACTAATAAATTAGAACAATTTCTTGAAGTTCTCGTTCTATGTAATTTTTGGCATAACACAGCTGATTTTTTTGTCTTCATAAGTTTTTAAAGAAATTTTAAAGGAGTTTATTATATAATATGATTCCCTACGATGCCTAAAATTGTCCAAACGTGTCTAATCTAGCTCTGTGGTCTGGTTGACTGCATAAAGTATATATAAAACCAAACCCTTATTATTTCTTTTTTTTGTTTTAGTAAGTAAATAAAATAATATTACTGTTATTTAATACTTACCAAAATAAAGAAAACAAATAGAGAATATAGTTTCATATATACTGTTTGAATTTTTATTTTCATCCAATATGTGTATGTGTGTATACACTCATCTAGTTGTGCTTGGGGAAGGGGGACTGAGCTTAGGGTCATAGGCCTCCGCCTCTTAACTATCAATGAACTGGTGTACAGATTCCTGAGCCCATTGGGCTCTATCATACCTACATTTAAAACTGCTTATGGAGTCTGCCTCCACGTCATCACATTCCGTCTGTTAAGTACTCTGACACTTTTTTTTCTACACTCAAGTTTTTCAAAGATTCACCAAACATTGACCAACAGCAGGATTCCTTTCAACTCTTGAGATTTCATGTAATTTTTTATCTGGGGTATTTCTCTCTTACAACTGAGACCAGAAAAAAATATAATAATGACAACAACTTATAACTTCTCCTCATAAGTCATACCCTCAGCTCGAGGACTAGCCTGGGGGCATCCCTCTGAACCTTTTCTAATTTAATTTTGTGTTGGATTAGATCTGAAAATGTGGATGGATGTGATGCCTCCACCACATCACGGCCTACATTGCATCCCATCTGTTAACTACTCTGACACCTTTATTTCTAAACACGCTCCATCCGACTTTACCTATATACCAAAGAGTAGAAAAATGGCGTTAACTAGAAAGATCTAAGAATGTAGCAAGCTGTTACAAAAGTCATCAGTCAAATAAACCACTACACCACCTCCAAATTCCAACATTAAGAAGACTTGTAGATGTATCAATCGAAAATCATCACTTTTGCGATGACTATATTAAAAAAATGTCTATTTATGTTTATTCCAATAGACTTTTACATTCGTCTACTAATTTAGATATAATAAAACAAATACTATAGTATTGTTATTCCGATAAATTCTTTTAATATTGATTACGAAACAGTAAAATTTAATAATATCCATAAACACAAACAACAACCTCGTAAAGTTGTTTTACATCATTTACAATATATTTTAATTTGGTACTTACACGGATCTTATTTTCCTATTGACCCGGAAAAATTTCAGCAATTATTGAGTGTAGCTTCTTCATTAGTATTTAGAATTAATACAGTAAAAGTAAATGGAAGAATGCCATCCTTGGAAACTTGTATAACATCGATGCTGACATCCATTTTTGGTCATTCACTACCCCAATTGATCTCATTATTTATCAAACTCATATCCCAAATTCCAAATATTGTAATAGGATGGGATGATATGAAGATTTCACCATATCAATTACTAGACGGGAAGAACCAGATTTTGTTTTCACCACACACATTTAAGGCATTTGATATAGATGTTAATCATATTGTTATACAAGACGAGGCAGGAACTACAAGACAATAATCATGGTATCTTCATCCAAAACAACTAAAATTATTAGAAAAAATTCTACCCATGATGAGAAATTCTTCAGAGGAATAATTAAATAAAGTGAAGAAAGTTGTGGGCATGCTCATCAATGTCTATGGAATAGGTGGTAAAGGGAAGTAAGTAATTAATTATCAAAAGAAGGCACCAAACCAGGAAGGCTATGTAGCACCATCAAATGCGCAAAATAAACAGAGGGCGCTAAATATCACCAAGGATGCCAATACGAGAACAAAAACGCATAAGGCGAACGATATCAAAAGTATCCGAGTCACCAAGAATTCTATCGAGGGACAGGCGACTGCGAGGGGCGGTCGGAAAGCAAGACACACGCTCGTCCTGAAAGTCAGGACATTCAAGAAGGACATGCACGACCGTAAGAGGGACAATGCAACTAGGACAATAAGGAGCAGGGCGGCGCTCGTTCAAGTGACCATGAGTTAAGCGAGTATGGCCAATACGCAACCTCGCCAGAGCTGTTTCCCACCGCCGGTTACGGTGGAAGGAGGACGGCCACGAGGAAACACAACAATTAAGAGTACGTAGCTTGTTACCAGTAACAGACAACCAAGAAGCCTGCCAACGGGTAAGGACTGAGGAATGGATAACCGGGTAAAAGTCGGAATACGGAATGCCCTTACGAGAGATGGGACA
Source organism: Procambarus clarkii (assembly GCF_040958095.1). NCBI lineage: Eukaryota > Metazoa > Arthropoda > Malacostraca > Decapoda > Cambaridae > Procambarus > Procambarus clarkii. The sequence continues at coordinate 10,390,049 of NC_091203.1, read as the reverse complement.
AGAGCGGACAGCTTCCTTGGCGGCAGCGTCCGCACGCTCATTTAAAGACACACCAATATGGCTGGGAACCCAACAAAACTCAACCGACTTAAATTTACTGTGAACAAGAAACAGCCAATGCTGGATCTCGACAACTACTGGATGAACCAGATTAAAGGACCCGAGAGCCATGAGGGCACTACGAGAGTCAACATCAACTACAAAGTAGGACTGACAACGAGAAAGCAGGAGACGAAGAGCATAGAGAATAGCATAAAGTTCCGCTGTAAAGATGCTAGTCTCCGGAGGTAAGCGACACATATAAGTGCGATCAGGAAAAACAACAGAGTAGCCAACACCGTCCGCAGACTTAGACCCATCGGTGAAGACAGAAACGGAGCGGGAGTGAGAAAAAAAGTGCTCAAGGAAAAGGCGTTTTAGAACCGTAGGAGGGGTAAAAGCTTTAGTGATACGGGTCAAGGAAGTACAAAACCGCGGAAGAGGGACTCTCCACGGGGGCAAAGAAGGAACAACACGTGGAGAAACATTAGAAATACGAACGGAAAGAGAATCCTGGAGGTGAGATAACCGGACAGAAAGAGGGAGCTGATGAAGAGGAACAGGAACCGCAGGAGGGGTAAAAGTTAAAGCACGACAGAGGCGAGAGGAAGGATGCTGTAAGGACCGCGCAAGATAGCGAAGACAGTAGCGATCACGGCGGTCCCGGAGAGACAGGAAGCCAGTGTCAACATACAAGCTAAGGATGGGAGTCGAACGAAAGGCACCAGAACTGAGGCGCAACCCAGTATGGTGCAAAGCATCAAGACGGCGAAGAGTAGAAAGAGAAGCAGACGAGTAAGCAGGGCAACCATAATCGAGCTTAGACAGGACGAGAGAGGAATGTAAAGCAAGGAGAGTGCGCCTATCAGCCCCCCAAGAAGTATGGGACAAGACCCGAAGGAGGGTAAGGGCCTTAGAGCACTCAACACGGAGGTAAGAGATATGGGGAGACCAAGACAAACGAGTGTCAAAGAATAACCCCAAAAGCTTCGCGGAATCTTTGTATTCAAGGGGATGACCATAAAGTGACAGAGGGACGAAGAACAACCCGTTTCCTCGTAAAAGTCATGGCACAAGTCTTAGAAGTAGAGAACTTGAAGCCATGATCTGTGGGCCAAGACGACACGGCATCAATAGCAAGTTGAAGCCGGCGTTTAAGGAGAGGCGAATCATCACCCTGACAACAAAGGGCAAGATCATCGACATAGAGAGCGGAGAAGACACCAGAAGGAAGAGAGGAAAGAAGACCATTGAGGGCAACCAGAAAGAGTAGTGCTCAGAACACTACCCTGGGGCACACCTTCGTATTGCTGAAAAGAGGGAGACAGAGCGGTACCAAGGCGCACCCGAAAGGAACGACGAGAGAGGAAGCTGCGGAGAAAGAGAGGGAGATGACCACGAAGGCCAAAAGAATGAAGTTGAAATAGGATATGATAACACCAAGTGGTGTCGTAAGCCTTTTCCAGGTCAAAAAGGACGGCAACAACGGAGGTCTTCGCAGCAAAAGCAGTACGAATATAGACCTCCAAGTTCACCAGGACATCTGTCGTGCTGCGGCACTTGCGGAAACCAAATTGAGAAGGGGAGAGGAGGTGATGGTGTTCCAGGAACCACATCAGACGAACGTTAACCATACGTTCAAAGAGTTTGCAGACACAACTTGTGAGAGCAATAGGGCGAAAGTCCTTAGGGGAAGTACCCAGAGACCCCGGTTTGCGAACAGGGAGGACAACGGCATCGAGCCAGTCCGCAGGGACTGACGACGACTCCCAGATCCGATTATACAGACTTAGTAAATACTGAGACGTGCTCGGAGGGAGATGGCGAAGCTTCTCATAATGAATACCATAGGAGCCCGCCGCCGTAGAACCGCAGAGGGCCAGGGCAGAGCGAAGTTCAGAGAGAGAGAAGGGATCATTATAGGGAAGCTGAAGATGAGTGCAGATATCTAAAGGACGAGACTCAAGGACAGGTTTACGAAGAAGGAAAGATTGGGGAAGATGAAGACCAGAGCTAACAGAAGAAAAGTGGGAACCCAGTTCGGAAGCGACCTGCAACGGGTCCGCCACAAGAGTATCATGGAGGTGAAGGACCGGTGAAACATCGGGAACGAACTTGCCCGCTATCTTGCGGATACGCTTCCAGATCTGGGCCAGAGGGGTTTCGGACGTAATTGTTGAGACATAAGATGCCCAACATTCACGTTTAGCCGTACGGACGGCCCTACGGGCCACCGCACTCGCTTTCCGAATGAAAAGAAAAGAATCGGTCGTCAGCCTACGGCGATGCCTCTACCAGGCTGCACGCCTACAGCGGACAGCCCGAGCACAGTCCGCATTCCACCAGGGAACGCACTTCCGTGGACCCCGAGAGGAAGAGCGAGGAATAGAGCGGAGGGCAGCGTTGAAGAGAGTGTCATGAAAAAGGAGGAGAGCGCGAGAGAGAGGCAGAAGGGAGAGGTCAGAGACAGCAGCACTGAGGGTAAATAGGGTCCAGTCTGCCTTAGCAAACTGCCACCTAGGGAAAGAGAGGGAAGGGCGAAAAGAGAAAAAGGAAACAAGGATGGGGAAATGATCACTTCCATGGAGGTCATCAAGAACCTGCCACATGAAATCTAAGTAAAGAGAAGAAGAGCAGAGAGAAAGATCAAGATAAGAAAGGGTGCGAGTCCGAGAGTCCAAATGAGTGGGCTCACCAGAATTCAGAAGAGACAGGGAAGAAGAGAAGAGAAACGGCTCAAGGAGGCGACCCCGGGTATTCGTCAGAACGTCACCCCAAAGAGAATGACGACAATTGAAGTCACCCAGCAGGAGCACAGGCTCCGGCAAGGAGTCTAGGAGGTGTCTCAAATCAGGAAGAGAAAGCGGGACACTCGGGGGGGAGATACATGGAACAAACTGTGTACCATTTCCCCACAAAGATACGAGCAGCAGAACATTGGAGAGGCGAAGGAAAAAGTAAAGGAACAAAGGGAACATCAGTACGAATCAAGAGAGCAGAAGAATTAGAAGCCCCAGCAACAGCTGGGGGGGGGGGGAGAAAGGAATAGCCACGAAAACGATCAGGACGAGCACCAAGCATCGGCTCCTGGAGACAGACACAAAGGGGCGAAAACCGCGAAATCAGAAGTTGGAGTTCGAGGAAATTGGCGTAATAACCTCGAACGTTCCATTGAAGAATGGACAACGACGAGAAGAGGAAAGACAAAAACAGAAAACAAGGAAGAAATAAAGGCGAAAGAGCAACAGAGCACGTTAAAGAATATCAGGGACGGGATCAGGGTCAGCAAAGTCAGGGTTAGGGGGCATGGGTAAACTGAGCAAAGACAGAGGGAAGGAAACGGGAGAACAGATCAGAGGTGGGCGGGCAGGGTCCGGAGAAGGAGGAGGAGGAAGAGGAGGAAGAGGAGGAGACAACGGAGAGGAGCAGGCAAGGACAGCAGCAGGAAGAGGAGGGGTAGAAAGAGGGGAGCGTACCTCAGTAAGATCAGCAACTGAGAGGGAAGCGGGGGCTAAAAAAAACTCCATAGCAGGAACAGGGGGCGCAACCACCGAAATGGGAGGGGAAGGAGCGAGAGAGGCAGAAGTAGGGGCCGAGGAAGAAAGCGAAACCTTCTTACCCGCCGGGGAGGAGGAAGGAGAGGAGCCAGGTTTACGCTTCTGACGTAAAGAGACAGGTGTTCCAGCAACCACATACTGGGCAACGGATTCTAGCGTCTCAACAGGAGAAGCTGAACGAGAGCACACATGACGGCCGTTTGGAGAGCGATGGACATCAGCCCGCACCGTCAGGCGGCGGGGAGAATCAAGAGACGGAGGGGAAGGATGGGAAGGAGGAACGGAGGGAGACGAGGAAGAAGACACAGGAGACACGACAGACCGGGTAGAAGGAAGGGGAACCCCAGACAGAGGACCAGGAGGAGGATCCTTCGGGAGAGAACCCAAAGGAACAGAGGAGGGGGCAGTTGGCGCATCAGGGTCCAAGGCCCGGAAACGGTTGTGAGTCTGAGGAAGGCGGGATGGACGAGGAGAAGAAGAGCGCAACACACGAGCATAAGAGATATTAGCATAAGGCAGGAGCCGGCGAACCTGGCGTCTTGCCTCAGGAAAAGATAAACGCTCCCGGTGCTTCAAGTTGAGGACGGCTGCCTCAAGCTTGTAATGGACACACGCACGGGAGAAGGCAGGATGGGCCTCACCGCAGTTGAGGCAACGAGCCTGGGGAGAAGTGCACTCCGACTTAGAGTGACCTTCGCCACCACACAAAGGACAGAGAGAGAGAGACAGTCCCAGAGCAGCGGAGGGCACCATGCCCAAACCTCCAGCACTTGTTGCAGAGCCGAGGAGAAGGAATGTACTCCAGGAACAGAGCACCTGGCACCAGCAAGAATGACAGAGGGTGGAAGGGTCCTACCATCAAAGGTAATCTTCACAACCCGGAGGGGTTGACGGCGACTACCACGAGGGGGACGAGTAAACGTGTCCACCTGGAGAATAGAATGGCCCTGGGCAGCAAGGATATGTCGAATATCGTCGTGGCAGTCGCGCAGGTCCCGAACACCGGTCGCAACATGGGGCGGGAGCAAAAATAGTGCCAACACTGGCATTCAACCAAGCGTTCTTCGAGACCCGAACAGGGGTCTCGCCAAGGCAGGATAAGACAGCCAAGCGGGAAGCAGCATCCTGAGAAGGAGCAGCGACGACACGTGTACCGAGACGAGTGGGGTTGAAAGTAATGGAGGCATCCACGGAATCAACGAGATGTCGATGGAGGGAGAAATCGTCAGGAGGCGCAGAATCAAGAGGGAGGAGATCAAAATATTTGACCCACGAAGCGGGACCAAACAAGGCTTGATAGGTAGCAGAACTGGAAGGAATCGAGCGAGGGCGGCCGTGACGAGGACGGCGGTGAGAACCCCCAAGGAGGGGTTAAAAGGCGCAGTAGTTACAACTAGAGAAGGAGCCGCGCCAGGGGACGAGGTAGTCACCACTGGGGGCTTGGGGCTCGACCCAACCACAGAGGAGGGAGGGGAGCCAGGGGAAGGAGTCAGAGAGGCCAAAGGAGGAGCAAGGTCGGGGCCCAATGCAGCGGAGGCTACAGAGCCCGGTCTTCCAATACGGACCGACTCGGGGGCTTGGTCGCCCACCCCACGAGCCTGAGAAGGTAAATCAGAAGCAGCCGAAACAGGGGTTATCATCATTACGAAAAGAAGAATTCATTCATGAATGTGCCCCCACACCCACCATGGAGCCACAATTAGAGGCAGGACACCCAACAAGAAGCTATCGCCGATCTTGCCGGGGCCTCCTAGGGGTGCGTCGTGAGTATACGCCCCACAAACGCCACCTTAAGAAACCGACAGTCCGTCGAGATCGGGTTCAGTGACGAAAGGGGGATTAACAATAAAAGGTTCCCCTCATTCTCGACGTCGGGTACTACAGTTCTACGGGTGCAAGAGTATGCCTCCTCAAGCAACCGGGCGTCAAAATAGAAGAAGTCCAAGGGAAGAACCAGAACGAGCAAAAGGTCGGCAGGAAACGGCAAGCAGATAGGAGAAGAGGGGGGAGAAAAACGAAACAGAAGGAAAAGGAAAAGATGCCCAGCAGAATTGGAGAGGACGGCAGCAGGAGCACAAGGCTAGAAAAGGACAGAGGACTGTCCCAAGGAGCATCACACCCCGGCAGCCGCCCACTAAGCCTCCACACGGCGACAACGAGCTGAGCGGGGAGGGGGGTATGCCCGGAAAACTCTAGGCATATCGAGTCCTGCCTGACGACAGGGGCACAAGCCCCACCATTCTGCAGAGCGTCACGGCCCCAGGGGGGAGGGGGGGTGGAACCCCTTAGAAGAACACGGCACCCATGCCACGTCAGCAGCTACACCCGGGTCCGCACACCACGCCGGTTTGACAACCGCCAAACGAGAACCAACCCATTTTTAATACACAGCATGCTTAAGTTGATGAATGCGTCAGGGGAAGACGGCTGCTGCTTTAACCATCCTAGTGTGAGGAAGGGTTGGTGGCTCCTCCCACAAAACAGCGTAAGACTAGTTCGAATATTACCTTTACTAAAATGCAGTACAAAACTTTTTCCATGTAGTCTTTGTACAAGGAAACCACTTATCTTTTTTCAGGTTGATTGATATCAAAAGGACAAATGCAGGTTAACATGGCAGTGTGGTGAACGAGTGAGGGTTCACAGGAAGCGGTGGGGATCGTAGGCGTAACCCAGCTGTACCACGTCCCCCTGCAGGGCGGCCTCGTCCGAGTACTGAGCCACAAGCATCAATGTCAACCATTAGACATGGAGAATACAATCACAAGGATTTCAAATTTCATTGGTTAAATTATTCATCAGAGTTACACAGAATTTATGAACAGGAACCGCTAAATGGAACTACTATTCTAAGTTTAATGAGTTCTTTCACAAGAACGCCCAATATTATTAGGAATCATACAAGGAGTGTTAACCTCATTACAGTTTACAATGTGTAAACCACACTTTTATCCTCGTCCCTCCCCCCAGCAGCATGTATACTATGGTTTACAATATTTACCCAAACTGTATTCACCTAGTTGTGCTTGCGGGGTTAAGCTCTGCTCTTTCAGCCTGCCTCTCAACCAATCAATTTCCTCCCCCCATCCCCTTCTCCCAAGGAAACAGCCGATAACAAATGTCTAACTCCCAGGCACCTATTTACTGCTAGGTAGCAGGATATCAGGGTGAAAGAAACTATCCATTTGTTTCCGCCATGGCCGGAGATCGATCCGCGATCCTTAGGATAAGGAGTCCCAAGCGCTGTTCACTCGGCCACAGGATCCTGTGTAATGCTGAGCAATGAGCGAATGTATTATTCAGCCCACCAATCCCTAACTATCTAAAAACTATTTGCTCAAGATGTTCATTATTTAAGCTGCAAGACAATTTTATTTTGTGGTCCAGTTTAAGACTAACCATTAGCAACAAAGACACGATCTCGCGAAACATAACTTTTAGTTAACCTGTCTAATAAAGAGGTCTTTGGGCACCTACCCGGAGGAGCTGCACATCCTCGCTGGAGGCGAACTTGCAGACATGTTTCCTGAAGCAACGGTCGAAGCAGCACTTCTCATAGTCTTCACAACCTCCGTCAGTAGCACAGAACTGTGGGACCAGAGCCAAGACCGTCAGGGAAGTTGACAGATTACCTGTCACAGGTGTGGCATTTATATAGTAGGTATATAAAAACACGCGCATATTTGAATGGTACACACAACTTTAGACAACTCTAGTACGCGAGAAGAACGGGTATTTAACAATATCTGTAAACACAGTAGTCGGATAGAGATCTCGCTACCCATGACTTGACATCTGAAATTGGACTAGGTTGTAACACGTCCAAATAGGGAGTAGCCACAGAACGGGTCAGTATATACCTATAGTCAATTTTAATATCAAAATTAACCATTTAGGCTTTATCCCGTGTCGACGGCGTCCACCGACAATATTTGAATGGAGGAGATTACATTAATCACCCCCCCCCCAAAGCCTTCTAGCAAATATATTCACAGCAGTTTTATAATGAGTTTTATATTGTGAATAAAAAGAATCAATGGGGGAACAAACGCGACATCTACACAAATTCCTGTTTAGAGACACGGTCCGTACAAATAAACTACCCTGTATCAAGATTTTAAGCTAAATCTAGTATGAAAAACAGTCGACAGGAATTAAAGCTGTATGGCAAGATCATCACCCTACATGGAGGACAGTTGCCATAACTGTCAGGTTGCCTAAATAACCCAATTCATAGACAACCCCCGTCGCCAGGAAGCCTGCAGTCTAGATCCTCCCCTTGGATAACTATAGGCTAACTTAAGATGCAACCCATAACAATTACCTATCTCCCAAATGCCTTTTTCACCGTTAGGTAAACCAAGGCACCAGGAAACTTGCTAAATCGCTTCCGTTCTGCTTGGGAATCTAATCTGGGTCCCTCTGATGACTTAAGAACGTAGAGCATTACAAGGCCCACACGCCAAGGGCAAAACACGGATGTACATCAAGACCTTCAAGGCTGGCTAGGAACTTATTTAGTAACAATATAATGCTACATAGTTACACTTGGTGCTCGGTGTTGATAGTTACCAACAGTGAGGTGGCCTTCAGAGAACAAGGGACATGTGGGAGAAGTCAAGAATTACCCCCAGCAGAGCCGTCAGAGATGGGCATCAACTCACCTTAGGCAGGTCGGGGAAGGCGACACCATTGTAGTCTCTACGAGGCAAGGTGTCGGGGAGCAGCTTGGCTACGACGGGACACAAGACACGAGTGGCAGCGCAATACCCGGCGTGTTCTGTAACGGTGAAGATACCCCCTCAAGTATCACCTTACAACTCAATTAGACATTACACGTTTTGCTAACTTTGCAAGTCTTAAATAGCACGCTACCACGAAGACCCCAACTCGTTTATTAGACACCAAGACCTCGGTATTTCCCTAAACAACTTGCATGAACTCAAATATTTCAGCACAAATCATTAATAATTAGAACAATTATGAAAACCTGTGGGGTCGGAGAGGTGGTCATCTGTGCAGCAGTAGAAGGTGTCCTCTGGCGTCCGGCACCAGTACTGGCAGCGACTAGGGGGCGCGGGCGCCTGGGGCTCCGACGAGAGCGCTGGCGTCTGGGGCGCCGTTGGCGGGGAGGTGGGTAGGGCACCAACACATACCATCACCGTCAACAACACCGTCAAGCAAATCTGTTGAGAATTGTATCAAGATTTTCAACCTTAGGAAGCCATCAGTACTGTAGATACATTTACCCATTTTGAAAAATCAATTACAAATCGCTATGTACTAGCCAAGGGGTGTCACCTCCCCCCTCCCCCTAAGCACAGCAGCTAATATTTCCTAATATTTCCGTGGTAATTACTTAAAAAAAAAAATTATAGAACATGTTAAATATTGTACAGAGTATATTTTAATTAATGTGCATAGTGATGTGTGACCAAGAAAGTCTCGCCTAATGTTCACAAAGCTCTTTTCAACTGTACACCTAACTCCCGCATACAATATAAAATCTTTTAAACTTAATATAGCAATACCTCATAAGGCAACATTGAAGCCATGCAATCAAATTAGTATTATTTCCTAATATTCCGTTACTGTAGCTTATCAAGTTTGAATATATAAGGAGGTTCGTTAAAATAATCTCGTTTTTGAGAATACAATGGTCTTTTTGTGTGTATATGTATGTATTAACACGATGTACCGAGAATAGCTTGAGCTACCTCATCCCTTTGTGTGTATTTTACCTCAATAAACTTATTTCAATTCAATGGTCTTATTCTCCGCCTAATATTGTGCAGTCTTTAGTGCATATATTTTAAAGTCACTCAAGACGGGAATATTTTAACTGGCGACGTTCAACGATACTAGCAGCCCTCGTTGCGATCTATATTACTGATATTGTGTGAAGTGGCGAGGCTACAGGCTCACTGGTGACACGAGGTTAATGGTTAAAAAATGTTGGCCGACAGCAATGCAGCCACGTCACTGCTTAATCCATGGTTTTCACTGCTACAGGACGTGTGTGTGTACGCTATTCTAACTTCACAACAGTCTGTACTCCAAACAAATTTCAATGATCGGAAATTTATAAATCTAACAATTATTTGAACAGGCCTGTTAATGAAGTTATTTAATAGCATGACAAATTCGTTCAAAATATCTGCCCAAAACAGCCATACAATTAGAAATAACTTCCTGTTGAAATCTTATAACAGGTCATGATGAGTGCAGTGTGGTTCGGTGGAACGAGGCTCTGATGTTGGCCTGCAGGACTACCCACCCCTGGAGGGTACTTACGCACACCACAACAGTTTACCGTATCCGCAAGCGTTCTTAGCCTTGCACATATATCAATGTAAACTCAGTTGACCAGACCACGCACTAGGAAGTGAAGGGACGACGACATCAATGTAAACTCAGTTTGCGCTACAGTGTAAGAACTGAATACACTTGCGTATGTGTAGTAATGTGAACCTCACCCCTTAAACTGGGACGCCAAGCTCCCTCCCCCTTCAAAGTGCATAAAAAATTAAATGGATCTTGTATTTATATACAAAAAAAGTTACAAACCACGTTACAATATTAGCAAAACTTGGTTGTTAAAGCTAGACTCATGAAATTAGACTTTACACTAAACAACACTTACTGGCGTTATGATGGTGGGGATAATTCGCGTCTCTTGTCTCCCAAACACACCTATAGACCTGCCCTGCTGCTGCACACACACCAGCTCCCACACCGCTGTCTGGCCTGACACAGCTGCACACACACCAGCTCTCACACCGCTGTCTGGCCTGAAACAGCTGCACACACACCAGCTCCCACACCGCTGTCTGGCCTGACACAGCTGCACACACACCAGCTCCCACACCGCTGTCTGGCCTGACACAGCTGCACACACACCAGCTCCCACACCGCTGTCTGGCCTGACACAGCTGCACACACACCAGCTCCCACACCGCTGTCTGGCCTGACACAGCTGCACACACACCAGCTCCCACACCGCTGTCTGGCCTGACACAGCTGCACACACACCAGCTCTCACACCGCTGCCTGGCCTGACACAGCTGCACACACACCAGCTCTTACACCGCTGTCTGGCCTGACACAGCTGCACACACACCAGCTCTCACACCGCTGTCTGGCCTGACACAGCTGCACACACACCAGCTCTCACACCGCTGTCTGGCCTGACCCCCCGCCGCCTCGCCTCCCACAATCACACCTCGGGCGAGGCTCGTCCCATGCACCTCCACTGACGTGTTCATAACTATCAATTACGTTCCCTGTATTCTAACTCGGTAGTTTCTCATATATAATTTAATATAATTTTATATTAGAATTTGGTGTATAGTTAGGCCTAAATTAGATTAGGTTAGGTTATGTTGGTAATTAAATATTTGTATATGAAGTAGTGAACAACTTGTCCTCAGACGGGCTCGTTAAAATAACGGTCGCTCCCGCCCCCCCCCCATATGACGCATTTATAATTTTATAAGACTTGTTCATTAAAAATAAGTTGATGTATTAAAGTTCTATATATAGTTAGGCGCTTAAGTTATGTTGGCGATTATTTGAATTTGTAATATGTGGATACAGAGCAACATTTACAGAGTTGCGATATCTTAAACATTGATGAATGATTCTTGGAGGACAGCTGCTGCCTTAACGAGCCTGGCCTACCTTACCTTGCCGTTGCCTTGCGATGATTTCGGGACTCAACGTCCCCGCGGCCCGGACCTCCTGGTTGCTGGACTGGTCAACCAGGCTGTTGGACGCGGCTACTCGCAGCCTGACGTATGAATCACAGCCTGGTTGATCAGGTATCCTTTGGAGGGCAGTAGAACATAAACACGTAACCTAACATACGTCTAAATATGATAATATATAATTATATTATTAACATTGGAGAAAGCTTATATTATGACTGAACAGCATGTTAAACCTGATGAATATATCTTTGGGGTCGGGCGCTGGATAGAGTGAACATTGCCTGAGGGCGGGTTGGAGAATAGAGGCGCCCCTTCACCACCCCCTGGTAACATGTGTACACTTAAATCGAGCAGCAATGCGCTGTCCATTAAGAAAGGGACGAGGGGGGTAGGCGGGAAGAGGGAAGGGAGTAGAGGGACGAATAAATGGAGAACACGAGAATCGAGAATGAAGGACGAATAAATGGAGAACCAGACTATCCAGGGCACTGCATGGTGCACATGAATACATATAAATTAAAATGCATTAACTTACCCCAAGGCTGAGTGAGCTTCACGACTGTGTGTTTGCCTAAACTCCGGTAAAAATTCCAGTTTGCTTGTGTCTGTGTGTCTCTCTCTGTCTTGCGGTCTATCAATCCCCTTCCGTGTCGGCATTGTTTACTTCCAAGCATGAACACGCCAGGGAACACATCTCCGCTCACGGCGGCCAGTGGTCACAATTACCCCAGTGAAAGTGTTTCGAAGGTAGTGTCTCCGATACGATTTCCACAACCATCCCCTTGCCGACGTCCTCACCAGGGGCCTGTATACTACGGCCCCACCCCTCGCCAAAGTCCTCACTAGGGGACCATATATTATGGCCCCACCACCAACGTCAACACCCTGGGACCATATATTATGGTCCCCCTCTCCTATAGTAAACCACTGCACGGGGGGGGGGGGGGGTGAAATTTGACCCATCGCCGTTTTCAGTAATTGCCAGGTTTTCGAAATAACAAGTCGTAATTTGACGCCTGAGTCTGATTTTTGAGCCGAATTCTGGCTTTTTGCACATATTTGGAGTTTGAAATTACAACTTTTTATACCGAAAAAATGCAAATTAGTGACAAATACGATTTATCAAATTTTGCCCAAACCCCCCTGCAGTTTTTAAAACATTTAAAATGTGGGAAATTTGACTCCTGGGCGTTATTTTTGGGCCGAATTCTAACTTTCTGCACCTATTTTCATTTCCAAAATACGACTTTTTATACCGAAAATATGCCAATTAATGAAAACGGCAATGGGTCATATTTTGCACAAACCCCCCTGCAGTTTTCAAAATATCTGAAATGTTGGAAATTTGACTCCTCAGCGTGATTTTTGAGCCGAATTCTAACTCTGCACCTATTTTCATTTTCAAATTACGACTTTTTATACCGAAAATATGCCAACTACTTAAAACGGCGATGGGTCATATTTTGCCCAAACCTCCCTGCAGTTTTCAAAAAATCTAAAATGTAGGAAATTTGACTCCTGGACGTGATTTTTAAGCCAAATTCTGACTCTCTGCACCTACTTTCGTTTTCAAATTGCAACTTTTTATACCGAAAATATGCCAATTATTGAATACGCCGATAGGTCATATTTTGTACAAACTCCCCTGCAGTTTTCAAAATATCTGAAATGTGGGAAATTTGACTCCTGGACGTGATTTTTAAGCCAAATTCTGACTCTCTGCACATACTTTCGTTTTCAAATTGCAACTTTTTATACCGAAAATATGCCAATTATTGAAATTGGCAATGGGTCACATAATGCCCAAACCCCTCTGCAGTTTTCAAAATATCTGAAATGTGGAAAATTTGACTCTTGAGCGTGATTTTTTTAACCGAATTCTGATTCTCTGCACCTATTTTCATTTTCAAATTATGACTTTTTATAACGAAAACGTGCTAATTACTGAAAACAGTAATGGGTCATATTGTGCACAAACCCCCTTGCAGTTTTCAAAATATCTGAAATGTGGGAAATTTGACTCGTGAGCGTGATTTTTGAGCCTAATTCTGACTCTCTGCACCAATTTTCATTTTCAAATTACGACTTTTTATGCAGAAAATATGCCAATTACTGAAAACGCCGATAGGTCATATTTTGCCCAAACCCCATTGCAGTTTTCAAAATATCTGAAATGTGGGAAATTTGACTCCTGAGCCTGATTTTCGAGTCGAATTCTGACTCTCTGCACCAATTTTCATTTTCATATTACGACTTTTTATACAGGAAATATGCCAATTAGTGGGATATAAGGGAAGTCAAGATGGAAGCACCCTTGGGAATGAGTGATCACAGTGTTTTGAACTTTGAGTACCTGGTAGAGCTAGGAATTCTCCCCCCCCCCCCCGAAAAAGAACCAGGAAACAAAAGGCTGGCATACCGAAAGGGAAATTATGAGGAGATGAGAAGCTTCCTAAGGAAAATACCTTGGGACACAGACCTCAGAGCTAAGTCTGTACAAGATATGATGGACTGTCACCCAAAAGTTTCAGGAGGCAGTAAGCAGATACATCCCGGCCCAAAAGGAAAAATCCGAGAAGCAAAAGAAGAATCCATGGTATAATAGGGCATGAATGGAAGCAAAGAAACTGAACAAAAGGGAGTGGAGGAACTTTCGGAATAACAGAACACCAGAAAGCAGAGAGAGATACCAGAGAACCAGGAATGAGTATGTCAGGGTGAGAAGAGAAGCAGAGAAAAGTTATGAAAATGATATAGCAAACAAAGCCAAGACCGAACCAAAGCTACTCCACAGTCACATCAGAAGAAAAACAACAGTGAAAGAACAGGTAGTGAAACTTAGAACAGGCGAGGACAGGTATACAGAGAATGACAAAGAGGTGTGGGATGAACTTAACAAGAGGTTCCAAGAGGTCTTCACAACAGAACAAGGTGAGGTCACTGTGCTATGAGAAAGGGAAGTAAACCAGATGGCCTTGGAAGAGTTCGAAATTACGAGAGAGGAGGTCAAGAGACACCTGCTGGATCTGGATATTAGAAAGGCTTTTGGTCCAGACGGGATCTCGCCATGGGTACTGAAAGAGTGTGCAGAGGCACTTTGCTTGCCACTCTCCATAGTGTATAGTAGGTCACTGGAGACGGGAGACCTACCAGAAATATGGAAGACGGCGAATGTGGTCCCAATATACAAAAAGGGCGACAGGCAAGAGGCACTGAACTACAGGCCAGTGCCCTTGACTTGTATTCCATGCAAGGTGATGGAGAAGATAGTGAGAAAAAACCTGGTAGCACATCTGGAGAGAAGGGACTTCGTGACAAATCGCCAACATGGGTTCAGGGAGGGTAAATCTTGCCTGCTTGCCTTAATAGAATTCTACGATCAGGTGACAAAGATTAAGCAAGAAAGAGAGTCTCCGTGGTGTAGTGGTAAGACACTCGCCTGGCGTTCCGCGAGCGCTATGTCATGGGTTCGTATCCTGGCCGGGGAGGATTTACTGGGCGCAATTCCTTAACTGTAGCCTCTGTTTAACGCAACAGTAAAATGTGTACTTGGATGAAAAAACGATTCTTCGCGGCAGGGGATCGTATTCCAGGGACCATAGGATTAAGGACTTGCCAGAAACGCTACGCGTACTAGTGGCTGTACAAGAATGTAACAACTCTTGTATATATCTCAAAAAAAAAAAAAAAAAAGAGGGCTGGGCGGACTGCATTTTCTTGGATTGTCGGAAAGTCTTTGACCCAGTACCGCATAAGAGGCTGATACATAAGCTGGAGAGACAGGCAGGTGTAGCTGGTAAGGTGCTCCAGTGGATAAGGGAGTACCTAAGCAATAGGTAGCAGAGAGTTACGGTGAGGGGTGAGACCTCCGATTGGCGTGAAGTCACCAGTGGAGTCCCACAGGGCTCTGTACTCGGTCCTATCTTGTTTTTGATATATGTAAATGATCTCCCGGGGGGTATAGATTCATTTCTTTCAATGTTTGCGGACGATGCCAAAATTATGAGAAGGATTAAGACAGAAGAGGACTGTTTGAGGCTTCAAGAAGACCTAGACAAACTGAAGGAATGGTCGAACAAATGGTTGTTAGAGTTTAACCCAATCAAATTTTTTTTTTTTATATATATACAAGAGTTGTTACATTCTTGTACAGCCACTAGTACGCGTAGTGTTTCGGGCAGGTCCCTGGAATACGATCCCCTGCCGTGAAGAATCGTTTTTTCATCCAAGTACACATTTTACTGTTGCGTTAAACAGAAGCTACAGTTAAGGAATTGCGCACAGTAAATCCTCCCCGGCCAGGATACTAACCCATGGCATAGCGCTCGCGGAATGCCAGGCGAGTGTCTTACCACTACACCACGGAGACTGTGTAATGTAATGTAATGAAGATAGGTGTAGGGAGCAGGAGGCCAGATACAAGGTATCATCTGGGAGAGGAAATTTTTCAGGAGTCAGAGAAAGAAAAAGACTTGGGAGTTGATATCACGCCAGACCTGTCTCCTGCAGCCCATATCAAGAGGATAACATCAGCGGCATATGCCAGGCTGGCCAACATACGAACGGCATTCAGAAACTTGTGTAAAGAATCATTCAGAACTTTGTATACCACATATGTCAGGCAGTATAGGAGTATGCAGCCCCAGCATGGAGTCCATATCTAGTCAAGAATAAGACTAAACTGGAAAAGGTTCAAAGGTTTGCCACCAGACTAGTACCCGAGCTGAGAGGTATGAGCTACGAGGAGAGACTACGGGAATTAAACCTCACTTCGCTGGAAGACAGAAGAGTTAGAGGGGACATGATCACCACATTCAAAATTCTCAAGGGAGTTGATAGGGTAGATAAAGACAGGCTATTTAACACAAGGGGCACACGCACTAGGGGACACAGGTGGAAACTGAGCGCCCTAATGAGCCACAGAGATATTTGAAAGAACTTTTTTAGTGTCAGAGTGGTTGACAAATGGAATGCATTAGGAGGTGATGTGGTGGAGGCTGACTCCATACACAGTTTCAAGTGTAGATATGATAGAGCCCAATAGGCTCAGGAACCTGTACACAAGTTGATTGACGGTTGAGAGGCGGACCAAAGAGCCACAGCTCAACCCCCGCAAACACAACTAGGTGAGTACAAACACACACACACACACAGATGTAGGTAGCTACGCCACTACCATCACCATGTAGCAACACCACTACCATCACCAGGTAGCTCCACCGCTACCATCACCAGGTAGCTCCACCACTACCATCACCAGGTAGCTCCACCACTACCATCACCAGGTAGCTCCACCACTACCATCACCTGGTAGCTACACCACTACCATCACCTGGTAGCTACACCACTACCATCACCAGGTAGCTACACCACTACCATCACCTGGTAGCTACACCACTACCATCACCTGGGAGCTTCACCACTACAATCACCAGGTAGCTACACCACTATCATCACCAGGTAGCTCCACCACTACCATCACCTGGTAGCTACACCACTACCATCACCAGGTAGCTACACCACTACCATCACCTGGTAGCTACACCACTACCATCACCTGGGAGCTTCACCACTACCATCACCAGGTAGCTACACCACTACCATCACCTGGTAGCTACACCACTACCATCACCTGGGAGCTACACCACTACCATCACCAGGTAGCTACACCACTACCATGACCAGGTAGCTTCACCACTACCATCACCAGGTAGCTACACCACTACCATCACCAGGTAGCTTCACCACTACCATCACCTGGTAGCTCCACCACTACCATCACCAGGTAGCTACACCACTACCATCACCAGGTAGCTACACCACTACCATCACCTGGTAGCTTCACCACTACCATCACCTGGGAGCTACACCACTACCATCACCAGGTAGCTACACCACTACCATCACCAGGTAGCTTCACCACTACCATCACCAGGTAGCTACACCACTACCATCACCAGGTAGCTTCACCACTACCATCACCTGGGAGCTACACCACTACCATCACCAGGTAGCTACACCACTACCATCACCAGGTAGCTTCACCACTACCATCACCAGGTAGCTACACCACTACCAGCACCAGGTAGCTTCACCACTACCATCACCAGGTAGCTACACCACTACCATCACCAGGTAGCTTCACCACTACCATCACCAGGTAGCTACACCACTACCATCACCAGGTAGCTACACCACTACCAACACCAGGTAGCTACTCCACTACCATCACCAGGTAGCTACACCACTACCATCACCAGATAGCTACACCACTACAATAACCAGGTAGCTACACCACTACAATCACTAGGTAGCTGCTCCAATACAATCACCAAGGAGCTTCACCACTACAATCACTAGGTAGCTGCTCCACTACAATCACTAGGTAGCACCACCACTACAATCACCACGTAGTTACACCACTACAATCACCAGGTAGCTCCACCACTACAATCATCACGTAGTTACACCACTACAATCACCAGGTAGCTCCACCACTACAATCACCATGTAGCTACACCACTACAATCACCAGGTAGCTACTCCACTACAATCACCTGGTAGCTGCCAGGTGCGTGTCGTATTTCTGCATGTTGTAACACATCTCATTTCCAAACATTAGCGATGAACATTACAGCAACAAATTATTAATATTCTGGTAAAAAACAAAATATTTTTCAGTAATAATAAAACATAAATAATGAGTACTGACAGAATCAACTCCTGCATGATGAAAATGTCGGTGGTGGTGGTGGCGGTGGTGTGTCGCGTGTTGTGGTACGTCTGGGGTGTGGTCAAGGATCACCTCCGTCTGCGCCTCCTCTAGCGGCAGTACGACTCCAGCTGGCGGGGACTGTTGAGTAACGTTCCCCTCTTGAAGCTGATCGTCCCTCCATGCCCCGGGACATCCACGACCCCCTGGACCTGCTGGACCATGTCCAGTTGCTTTGTGACGGGCGTCCTCGAGGTGGCCGTCTGGTGGGTCTTCATCAGGACCCTTTGTGTCCTTCTCGACCTGGACCCAGTTGAGTCCTCCATCAAGGAGGCGGAGTCGACGGGGCCAGTTGAGCCCTAAGTGAAGGAGACGGAGTTGACGGGGCCACCTCCAGTGACCCCACCCGTGAGAACACCAGTGTCACACACTCTGCGCATAACACCGCAGCCCGTGTCTCCCGTGACCCGGGACAGGCGTGTCAGGATAAGACCCAGGTCACGATCCAGGTCCCCCGTGACACAGACGTGGTGCTACAGGACACCACCTGTGGCATAATTGGTGGTGACCACCCCCGTGACCAACACCGTGACCACACCCGTGAATACCCCAGTGACCACACCCGTGACCACACCCGTGACCACCCCTGTGACAACACCAGTGTCGCACACTCTGCGCATAACACCCCAGCCCGTGACTCCCGTGACCCGGGGCAGGCGGGTCAGGATACGACCCAGGTCACGATCCAGGTCACCCGTGACACAGACGTGGTGCTACAGGACACCACCTGTGGCATAATTGGTGGTGACCACCCCAGTGACCAACCCCGTGACCACCCCCGTGACTACCCCTGTGACAACACCAGTGTCACACACACTGCGCATAACACCGCAGCCCGTGACCCGGGGCAGGCGTGTCAGGATACGACCCAGGTCACGACCCAGGTCACGATCCAGGTCTCCCGTGACACAGACGTGGTGCTACAGGACACCACCTGTGGCATAATTGGTGGTGACCACCCCAGTGACCACCCCCGTGACCACCCCCGTGACTACCCCTGTGACAACACCAGTGTCACACACTCTGCGCATAACACCGCAGCCCGTGACCCGGGGCAGGCGGGGCAGGATACGACCCAGGTCACGACCCAGGTCACCTGTGACACAGACTTGGTGCTACAGGACACCACCTCAGGCAAAATTTGTGGTGACAATCCCCGGGGCAACCCCCGTTACGACATCCGTGACCACACTTGTGACCACCCCCGTGAGAACACCAGTGTCACACACACTGCGCATAACACCGCAGCCCGTGACTCCCGAGACCCAGGGCAGGCGGGGCAGGTCACGACCTCAGTGAACCACAGTTCGTGAACTGAGGAAGAACCTGGTGTAGGAACACCAGATTCCTACCTTAACACTTTGCCGTGGGAGGGACTAAAACTTTGCCGTGGGAGAAACTAGCACCTTGCCGTGGGAGGGACTACCACTCTGCCGTGGGAGGGACTACCACTCTGCCGTGGGAGGGACTTACACTTTTCCGTGGGGGGGATTAACACGGCCGTGGTTTTGCGGGCCTCTCGTTCGCTCGGTTTCGCGGGCCTCTCGCTCGCTCGGTTTCGCGGACCTCTCGCTCGCTCGGTTTCGCGGGCCTCTCGCTCGCTCGGTTTCGCGGGCCTCTCGCTCGCTCGGTTTCGCGGGCCTCTCGCTCGCTCGGTTTCGCGGGCCTCTCGCTCGCTCGGTTTCGCGGGCCTCTCGCTCGCTCCGTTTCGCGGGCCTCTCGCTCGCTCCGTTTCGCGGGCCTCTCGCTCGCTCCGTTTCGCGGGCCTCTCGCTCGCTCAGTTTCGCGGGCCTCTCTCTCGGTTTTGAGGGCATACTGCTTGCATGGTGTTAGTCACCCCCACGACAAAGTGTTAGTCCCCCACGTCAAATTAAGCGTTAGTCCCCTAACGGCAAAGTATTTGTCCCCCCACGGCAAAGTGTTAGCCCCCCCTAACAGCAAAGGTTTTGTCCCCCACGGCAAAGTGTTAGTCCCCACGGCAAAGTGTTTTTCCTCCCACGGCAAAGTGTTTTTCCTCCCACAGCAAAGTGTTTGTCCCCCCACGGCAAAGTGTTAGTCCTACCACGGCAAAGTGTTAGTTCCCTCCCCCACTGGCAAAGTGTTAGTCCCTCCCACGGCAAAGTGTTAGTTCCCCCCCTCCCACAGCAAAGTGTTTGTCCCCCCACGGCAAAGTGTTAGTTCCCCCCCCCCTCCCACAGCAAAGTGTTTGTCCCCCCACGGCCAAGTGTTAGTCCTACCACGGCAAAGTGTTAGTTCCCCCCCCCCCCCACTGGCAAAGTGTTAGTCCCTCCCACGGCAAAGTGTTAGTCCCTCCCACGGCAAAGTGTTAGTCCCTCCCGCGGCAAAGTATTAGTCCATCCTACGGCAAAGTGTTAGTCTCGCAACGGCTAAGTGTTATTTCCTCCCCCCCCCCCCCCTACACCGGGAAAATGTTACTCCCCCCCCCTGCCGGCAAAGTTTTATTCCCCCCCCCCCACTGGCAAAGTGTTATTCCCCCCTCCCCCCACGGCAAAGTGTTAGGAGCGAGTGGCCGAGAGTATTCAACTAATTGTGCTTACGAGGGTTTAGCTCTGGCTCTTTCGGCTCGCTTCCCATCTGTCATATCAAATGATTTTTTTTGCCACAAAACACACACACACACACACACACACACGAGGGACGGGGGAGGTGCCGCGCCGACGTTGCGCCACGCTCGTCAATAAGGCTTTATATCTCGGCACATAAGAGGGATACAAGGGAAATTCGGTGTTCCTGTGATAATACAAAGTGCAACACACCATTTTGAAACTAGAAAACTTATGGATAGTGTCCGATAGTGCATATTAGACAAGATCAGGGGTACAACATCTGTGCCAGGACAAGTACGTGGGCCACTGCATGGTCAGAGTGTACACAACTAGATGTGATAGTGAAGATCATAACAAATAGTGAATAGGATAGTGAAGAAGTGATTCTAAACGTGTGGCATTGAACTATATCAGTGATAAGAGGAATAAGGAGCAGAATACTGATGATATATAGTGACAAGTTGGAGGGACCTACGCCTGGCAGCGGCGTGGATGGAGACAGCAGGCCTACACACCACTGTCAACAGTACTTAACACCTGTTTGTTCTGCGGGATTTTGAATTGGCGGTAAGGTAAAGCCTCTCACAAAGTCAGTCAGTGAATTAGTGTACAGTGTTATTGCTTTTTAATAGTTAGTCTTGGATATAAGTTAACAAACTGAAACGAATATCAAGGGAAATGGGCGGCTCATGTGGGAACTAGTTTTCTGACACAAAAGTGTGAAAAACACTCCGCTCTACCTACACGGAGACAACTCTCCCCCCCCCTCTCTCACCCCCACCCGCTCCCACCAGAGCAGCAACTGTAAACACACTGCCTCCCAACCATATGGACCACATTTAACAGTTCCTCTCTAATCCCCCCACACACCCTCGCCATTCCCACACACCCTCGCCATTCCCACACACCCTCGCCATCCCCTCCATCTCTCCCACCTCCTCCCCCCTTCAATACACACTCAGACACCTAACTCCCTCCCCCCCTCTCTCTGTCTCCCCCCTCTCTCTATCTCCCTCACTCTCTCTCTCTCTCTCTCTCTCTCTCTCTCTCTCTCTCTATCTATTGTTACGAATCTCACTAGGATTCTG
Organism: Procambarus clarkii; assembly: GCF_040958095.1. Classification (NCBI taxonomy): domain Eukaryota; kingdom Metazoa; phylum Arthropoda; class Malacostraca; order Decapoda; family Cambaridae; genus Procambarus; species Procambarus clarkii. The sequence continues at coordinate 10,368,317 of NC_091203.1, read as the reverse complement.
CCATTACTCTTGATGCTCATATTACTTTATTGTCTTGTTCTTTAATATAGCATCCAGTTGTATGATATAAGATTTTGTATGTTATATATATATATATATATTATAGCATGCTGTAGTGTGCCTGAGTTACATTATATTGTGTGAGGCTTTTGGTGTTAATTTCTCATGTAGTTTCTCCGTTTGGGCGGTTGACCATATTTGGATATGGCCAGTGTGGGAACATTGTTGTCAATCGAGTGTTTATAGTTTTACCTTGATTTATTCCCATATTTGGTTTCTGTATTATTGTATGGAATGTTGTACCAGTGTTACTACTCTTTAGTTTAACAATGTTTTGAATATTAGTGCTGCAATTTATTATTACAATTTCCACAATGTTTGTGTGGACGTTTAGTTGATTTTTTGGTCGACGCTTGGCCTGCGGCCCAAGGCGTGGGCAGAAGCGTGGCAGCTGTTATCGAGAGGAGTCATGTTTTAAGTTAAGTCATTGGTCACTGTTATTTTAGCCCATATAAATGTTAATTATCTGGTTAGATGATATGAGTATTACTATTGATTAATCCATGTTCTGGTGATATTGCTCATGTCTCAATAATTAATTTCATTCTATGATATTGCATGCTGAAGAATATTTCTGGCTATTATACATTTAAATATTGTTATGATTGTCCCCCTTAGCATAAATATATTGTTCTCCATTTTATGCAGTGATGTATATTTACCCCTAGACAGTTGTTGGCAAGGCCGATTTATTATCTTTTTTATTGCACTGCGGGGAGAAGAACCTTATTTAGTCTCAAGGGTGGTAACAAATGAGGGCCTGTGTCCGGGAGAATAAGCCTTAATTCTCTGTAATGTTTGTACAATTAACAGTGCTAATTATTAATAGCAATTGCCTTCCTAGGTATTCTGTGATTATCTAGTGACACCTAATCAAGCCTGTGAAATTATCTGTTCAATCTGAGCTGCCGTGAAAACTTCTCAACGCTTCACGATTTGAGGTAAGTGTTTAGCTTGTGCCAGGGGCCAAGCATAATTTTCTGTGTTGTTTCAAGTGTAAGTTGTGATTATTGAGCCAACCATGGAGGATCAGGTTGCTGCGCTGGTAGATCAGCCAAATTTTGGTAAAATTAAAGACTTAAAGAAGTCTGGTTTGTTATTGCTGGCTGATAAATTGAACCTAGCTATTTCCAGTAAAATGTTGAAAGCTCAAGTGTTAAGAGTGATTGTCACACACTTGGTGGAGGAGGAGAGACTTGAAGAAGAGTGTTTGGGAGAGTTAGAAGAAGAGTCAAGTGACAAGGTGGCAATCTTAAAGTTGGAGTTGGAGACTAAATTAGAAATGGCTAGGCTGGAAGCAGACAAGCAGAGGTTGGAAGCAGACAAGCAGAGGTTGGCAGCAGACAAGCAGAGGTTGGAGTTGCAGAACCAGACAAAACACCTTGAGTTGGAGGCTCAGTTAAGACTAGCAGAGCAGCAGACTAGACAATTAGAAATTCAGCAGATTATGGCTGAAAATAATAACAGGTTAGAACAGCAGAGAATTGCAGCAGGGCAAGGTAACACTAGTAATAATCCAGAGAGTACAAATAGTTCTTCCAAGTACAGTAAACATGTAGAATTACCTAAGTTTAATGAAGAAGATCCAGAAATATTTTTCTTGCATTTTAAGAAACTAGCAGGCAGCATGAACTGGCCTGTCGATCAATGGGTTAGCATATTATTAGGACAATTTAAGGGTAAAGCTCAAGAGGTATTTGCATCTTTGCCGGCTGAGAATTCTTTCGATTTTAAATTTGTTCAGCAAAGTATTTTGAATGCTTACCAGCAGATCCCAGAGGCACATAGAATAAAGTTCAGAAGTTTAAAAAGAGCACATGACCAGACTATTTCTGACTTTGTAAGAGTGAAATTAAATCACTTTGACAGATGGATTAAAGCACTTAATATTACAAAGTTTGAGACTTTAAGAGACCTCATAGTAACTGAGGAAGTAGTGGGATGTCTACCAGAGAAATTAGCTTTATTTATGGCTGAAAATAAACAAACCACTGATCTTATCAAATTAGCCAAGCTAGCTGATGAGCGTGAATTACTTACTAAAGTACCTTTCAGAGCACCAATTAACCATTTTAATGCTAAAACTAATCATTATGCTCATAAAAATCATGTTTTCCAGACTCGACCAGCTACTTCACCTTCTCCCCTTAACCCTTCTCATGTAAAGCCTAAATCTGAGAAACAGACAGGGTTGTCAACCTCAAGTAATGTAGTGATTAAGCCTGCAGTGGGTTCGGCTGTTCCGACCACTAGCAGGTATTGCACGCATTGCAGGAGAAGAGGTCATGTGGTAAATTCATGTTATGCTTTGCACCCAGAGTTAAGACCAACTGGTCTCATTTATTGTAGAGGTGTGCAAAATAAATTAACTAAGGAACATGTAACTGTAAACCCCAATTGGGTGAAACAGTATTCTCCATATATGTCTTCAGGTGAAGTTTTGTGTGTTAATGAGAAATGGAAGCCAGTGGTTCTTCTTCGTGATACTGTTGCTTCCCAAACCTTAATTTCTGCCAGTATACTCTCTAATGTTGAAAAGAGAGATACTAGGAAGTCTGTAGTTCTTCAGAGTGTTGCAGGATGTAAAACTGTACCTCTGATAGATGTTACTTTAAGATCCACCATTACTCCAAGTGTATGCACTGTGGGTGTTAGTACACAGTTGCCCATCCCAGGTGTGGATGTTATATTGGGTAATGATGTGGCCATAAATCATGTTGTGGGTGAGATTGATCCCAGTTAGTTTAACCAGCCAGTTGCAGACCATGTTGTTTATTCTGCCTGTGCTGAAGTTAGTTCTAGGAATGAACAACCGGTTGTAATAGATGGTTTTGTCCATTCTACCTGTGCTGATGTCAGTACTATTATTAATCCAGTTGTCAGTTCTGATGTTGTTACTCAAGCATTTGTTCCAGTAACCAGTACCACTTCAGTGGAGAAGTGGGATGTGGTTGTTCCAGATTCCTGTGTGGCCGATTTAGTTGTTGAGAGTAAGCCTGATACTATGACTCTGCTTTATTCCAATAAATTGGGAAAGGATGTCCATGTACCATTGTCTTGCCCGCTCACTACGAACGTTGTGCCAGGAGTTGAGAGAAACTTAAAAGCCACGACTCTGTATTCCAGCCAAGTGAATGGTTTAGGACAAGATGTCGGGTTGGCAGAAGTATTCCCGCTCACTCCAAGTTTAGAATCAGTTGTCGAGAGTAAGTCTGTTGTAGAGGCCCCGCCTCACCCTAGTCAAGGTGATATAATAGGGGAGGAGGTCAAACTACCTGTTACTTGCCCGCTCGTTTCAGATTCCCTTAATTTAAGTGCATTGAGTAGAACTGACCCTAAGATTTCAGAGAGAAGCAAGGAGACAGTCTGTACTGTAGATCCAGTTCTGGAGAGTGTGGGAGAGCAGCCAGAGGATCAGCTTCTGTTGAGTAGATGGAGACCCATTGAGCCTCCCTCTTCAGTTGTCTGAAGGATGTGACTGTTACGGCCCTCTCGGGACGCAACGGGGTTCTTACTCTGATGTTGTTAGAGGAAGATATAATGTATCCGTTCCCAAGCCAGTAGTGGCTATCAAGGGATGAGATCCGTGACGCAAGTAACTTAAAGGGAGTAGGGAAAGAAAGTTAAGAACTTAATATTATATAATGTCCATCACCAATAAATAATATATAAAACGGTTACACAAAGGGGGGGGGGGGGGGTATTAACACTATACAAGGGGATTAATCCATAATCGTTGTCTTCTGCTGAAGACGCTGGTGCCACAACTCTCGGTGCTGAGTCCTTGGTGCTTTCTTCGTGGCCTCACGACGTGTCCTCTGAGAATGCTGAGCCTACCCTGGCCACAGGTCAGCCAAAACACAGGTCCACTGGGGGCACCGTCGTGGAGGCCGTCAACCACACGTCCAGCTGGTCTGCTGGCAGGTACTGAGCCACCAAGGCTGGTACGGCCACTCCACGAACGATATAAGGGGTACGCCCTAGACAGGAGTCTCGTGTGATATCACACGTCACCCTCCTGTCTTCAGTATCCCAGTGGATGATCGTCTCCAACAGTCGGTCCCGGGTAAATCCTTTTACTGCCACTCCACTGGCAGGCTAACACACCACAGTGTTCTTCCGGGGGGACGACTTCACAACAGCTGCAGCAAACTTCACAGTATGGAGACTGGCTGCCTCGGGTAGACTGACTCGACTCCCATCACAGTAGTCCCAGGTCGGCTCTGTAAGCAGACACGTCATCAATAACCGGGACACTAATACACCTCACTTACGGGCTCGGGCACAAACACCTGACGTATCCAGTCCATAGATGGCGCTGTCGTCGGAGCACCACCTCACCAGAGGTCAGGAGCGGCTGTGTTGTGAGCTGCACAGGACTGGAAACTGGCCCTTGTGGCTGGTTCACCTTGTCCTCACCAGGTGTCGTCGTCCGTTTGGCGGGGGTTTCGGGAGCTGACCCACAGATGGCGTGGTTGTTACTGCTCCGTGCTCGGACGCTGGATCCGGGTTCGTAACAGTGACCCAGCCTGGTAGTGATATTATTGATTGTGAGCAGACAGTACTCCGAGCAGCTCCAGAAGTCATGGGAGGAAATTTTGGTAAAACAATTAAGAGTGGTAAAGTAGCATTTGGATCTAAGTTGCGGAGATTTGTGGGTTGTGATTCTTATTCCATGTGGAGTAAGTATTTCTCATTGTGTACATTGAGTCAGAGTGTGTGTAGGATGTTGAAATCTACTTTTATTCTGCAGGAACCATTTTCTTGTGAAGTAATGGACTGTGGGACATCTTTGTCAAGCCTTGTGGTTGAGCAGAGAGAGTTTACTGAAGTAGGTTGTGCAACCAGTAGTTCTGAGGAAGTGGTGAGTTATACTAGAGCAGTGTCTCTATATTCAGATCCAGTTAATTTTGATGCACGAGTGATAAAAGTGTATGTTCCACTCAAGTGTGGTGTTGACTTTCAGTCATATTGTGGGTGAAGGATTAAATCATACTGGGGAGCAGATGTTTGAGGCTCCAGGTGTGCATTTCAAGTTGGGGGATAAGGTTATCCTACCTAGTGTTAATCATTGTGAAGGGTTTCAGATTGTCCTTGGGCGTTTCTCAGGTAATCTGCTGTGCATCTTCAAGATGTTAAGACCCTTAAACCTCTTGGTTGATTGTTTGTCATCAGACGTAAATCACTTGGGAAGTGATGGTGAGGGTTGTAAAGTTTTCGGCATGTTTTACTTAGTCTTTTGGAAGACTAGAAGGTTGATGATAGTGTGTGTTGTGTTCAAGTTCACCATCAGGAGGTGTGAACTTGTCTTGAGAGTTATGATTGAGATATGGTGCCTAGGCATATGCCTGTTTTCTTTCACTGATCGTTATGACAGAGTTATGAGGCAATTGATTTCTGTGTTCCTTATGGATCATCTGAGTAAGTTCGATCAGGTAGTCTTTGCACTTATCTTGGGTTGTATTTCTTGGTTTGAAGGTCAAAGGTTTGCTAAGTCGGTGTCTTGTGTTTCGGAAGGTTCTATGAATGGGAAAGTTTTATACATAATTGTGAGGTTTAATGCTAATTTCTCTAATTTTAGTATCCAATGGGCGAGAGTATGTGTTCCACAGAGGATCAAGAGTGATGAAGAGCAGATGTCTGTGTCAGAGCATACCCAGGAGAAGACCCAAATCTACTCAACATCCAGTCAGCTTCAATTAAGCAGTTCAGCTCCAGAAAAAGGGAGTAATGGGAAAGGGAGTCTGTCTTGGAAAATGTCACCATATAGAAAATGGATCAATTGGAAATATGGGACTGATCTCAGAGAAATAGTAGAAACAAATGGAAAGATAAATTGCCTTATTGACTGGGTGGAAATAGTTACATTATTTGACAGTTCTATTCCAGTCCTGTGCAGCTCACAACACAGCCGCTCCTGACCTCTGGTGAGGTGGTGCTCCGACGACAGCGCCATCTATGGACTGGATACGTCAGGTGTTTGTGCCCGAGCCCGTAAGTGAGGTGTATTAGTGTCCCGGTTATTGATGACGTGTCTGCTTACAGAGCCGACCTGGGACTACTGTGATGGGAGTCGAGTCAGTCTACCCGAGGCAGCCAGTCTCCATACTGTGAAGTTTGCTGCAGCTGTTGTGAAGTCGTCCCCCCGGAAGAACACTGTGGTGTGTTAGCCTGCCAGTGGAGTGGCAGTAAAAGGATTTACCCGGGACCGACTGTTGGAGATGATCATCCACTGGGATACTGAAGACAGGAGGGTGACGTTTGATATCACACGAGACTCCTGTCTAGGGCGTACCCTTTATATCGTTCGTGGAGTGGCCGTACCAGCCTTGGTGGCTCAGTACCTGCCAGCAGACCAGCTGGACGTGTGGTTGACGGCCTCCACGACGGTGCCCCCAGTGGACCTGTGTTTTGGCTGACCTGTGGCCAGGGTAGGCTCGGCATTCTCAGAGGACACGTCGTGAGGCCACGAAGAAAGCACCAAGGACTCAGCACCGAGAGTTGTGGCACCAGCGTCTTCAGCAGAAGACAACGATTATGGATTAATCCCCTTGTATAGTGTTAATACCCCCCCCCCCCCTTTGTGTAACCGTTTTATATATTATTTATTGGTGACGGACATTATATAATATTAAGTTCTTAACTTTCTTTCCCTACTCCCTTTAAGTTACTTGCGTCACGGATCTCATCCCTTGATAGCCACTACTGGCTTGGGAACGGATACATTATATCTTCCTCTAACAACATCAGAGTAAGAACCCCGTTGCGTCCCGAGAGGGCCGTAACAGTCACATCCTCACAGACAACTGAAGAGGGAGGCTCAATGGGTCTCCATCTACTCAACAGAAGCTGATCCTCTGGCTGCTCTCCCACACTCTCCAGAACTGGATCTACAGTACAGACTGTCTCCTTGCTTCTCTCTGAAATCTTAGGGTCAGTTCTACTCAATGCACTTAAATTAAGGGAATCTGAAACGAGCGGGCAAGTAACAGGTAGTTTGACCTCCTCCCCTATTATATCACCTTGACTAGGGTGAGGCGGGGCCTCTACAACAGACTTACTCTCGACAACTGATTCTAAACTCGGAGTGAGCGGGAATACTTCTGCCAACCCGACATCTTGTCCTAAACCATTCACTTGGCTGGAATACAGAGTCGTGGCTTTTAAGTTTCTCTCAACTCCTGGCACAACGTTCGTAGTGAGCGGGCAAGACAATGGTACATGGACATCCTTTCCCAATTTATTGGAATAAAGCAGAGTCATAGTATCAGGCTTACTCTCAACAACTAAATCGGCCACACAGGAATCTGGAACAACCACATCCCACTTCTCCACTGAAGGGGTACTGGTTACTGGAACAAATGCTTGAGTAACAACATCAGAACTGACAACTGGATTAATAATAGTACTGACATCAGCACAGGTAGAATGGACAAAACCATCTATTACAACCGGTTGTTCATTCCTAGAACTAACTTCAGCACAGGCAGAATAAACAACATGGTCTGCAACTGGCTGGTTAAACTAACTGGGATCAATCTCACCCACAACATGATTTATGGCCACATCATTACCCAATATAACATCCACACCTGGGATGGGCAACTGTGTACTAACACCCACAGTGCATACACTTGGAGTAATGGTGGATCTTAAAGTAACATCTATCAGAGGTACAGTTTTACATCCTGCAACACTCTGAAGAACTACAGACTTCCTAGTATCTCTCTTTTCAACATTAGAGAGTATACTGGCAGAAATTAAGGTTTGGGAAGCACCAGTATCACGAAGAAGAACCACTGGCTTCCATTTCTCTTTAACACACAAAACTTCACCTGAAGACATATATGGAGAATACTGTTTCACCCAATTGGGGTTTACAGTTACATGTTCCTTAGTTAATTTATTTTGCACACCTCTACAATAAATGAGACCAGTTGGTCTTAACTCTGGGTGCAAAGCATAACATGAATTTACCACATGACCTCTTCTCCTGCAATGCGTGCAATACCTGCTAGTGGTCGGAACAGCCGAACCCACTGCAGGCTTAATCACTACATTACTTGAGGTTGACAACCCTGTCTGTTTCTCAGATTTAGGCTTTACATGAGAAGGGTTAAGGGGAGAAGGTGAAGTAGCTGGTCGAGTCTGGAAAACATGATTTTTATGAGCATAATGATTAGTTTTAGCATTAAAATGGTTAATTGGTGCTCTGAAAGGTACTTTAGTAAGTAATTCACGCTCATCAGCTAGCTTGGCTAATTTGATAAGATCAGTGGTTTGTTTATTTTCAGCCATAAATAAAGCTAATTTCTCTGGTAGACATCCCACTACTTCCTCAGTTACTATGAGGTCTCTTAAAGTCTCAAACTTTGTAATATTAAGTGCTTTAATCCATCTGTCAAAGTGATTTAATTTCACTCTTACAAAGTCAGAAATAGTCTGGTCATGTGCTCTTTTTAAACTTCTGAACTTTATTCTATGTGCCTCTGGGATCTGCTGGTAAGCATTCAAAATACTTTGCTGAACAAATTTAAAATCGAAAGAATTCTCAGCCGGCAAAGATGCAAATACCTCTTGAGCTTTACCCTTAAATTGTCCTTGTAATATGCTAACCCATTGATCGACAGGCCAGTTCATGCTGCCTGCTAGTTTCTTAAAATGCAAGAAAAATATTTCTGGATCTTCTTCATTAAACTTAGGTAATTCTACATGTTTACTGTACTTGGAAGAACTATTTGTACTCTCTGGATTATTACTAGTGTTACCTTGCCCTGCTGCAATTCTCTGCTGTTCTAACCTGTTATTATTTTCAGCCATACTCTGCTGAATTTCTAATTGTCTAGTCTGCTGCTCTGCTAGTCTTAACTGAGCCTCCAACTCAAGGTGTTTTGTCTGGTTCTGCAACTCCAACCTCTGCTTGTCTGCTGCCAACCTCTGCTTGTCTGCTTCCAACCTCTGCTTGTCTGCTTCCAGCCTAGCCATTTCTAATTTAGTCTCCAACTCCAACTTTAAGATTGCCACCTTGTCACTTGACTCTTCTTCTAACTCTCCCAAACACTCTTCTTCAAGTCTCTCCTCCTCCACCAAGTGTGTGACAATCACTCTTAACACTTGAGCTTTCAACATTTTACTGGAAATAGCTAGGTTCAATTTATCAGCCAGCAATAACAAACCAGACTTCTTTAAGTCTTTAATTTTACCAAAATTTGGCTGAACTACCAGCGCAGCAACCTGATCCTCCATGGTTGGCTCAATAATCACAACTTACACTTGAAACAACACAGAAAATTATGCTTGGCCTCTGGCACAAGCTAAACACTTACCTCAAATCGTGAAGCGTTGAGAAGTTTTCACGGCAGCTCAGATTGAACAGATAATTTCACAGGCTTGATTAGGTGTCACTAGATAATCACAGAATACCTGGGAAGGCAATTGCTATTAATAATTAGCACTGTTAATTGTACAAACATTACAGAGAATTAAGGCTTATTCTCCCGGACACAGGCCCTCATTTGTTACCACCCTTGAGACTAAATAAGGTTCTTCTCCCCGCAGTGCAATAAAAAAGATAATAAATCGGCCTTGCCAACAACTGTCTTGGGGTAAATATACATCACTGCATAAAATGGAGAACAATATATTTATGCTAAGGGGGACAATCATAACAATATTTAAATGTATAATAGCCAGAAATATTCTTCAGCATGCAATATCATAGAATGAAATTAATTATTGAGACATGAGCAATATCACCAGAACATGGATTAATCAATAGTAATACTCATATCATCTAACCAGATAATTAACATTTATATGGGCTAAAATAACAGTGACCAATGACTTAACTTAAAACATGACTCCTCTCGATAACAGCTGCCACGCTTCTGCCCACGCCTTGGGCCGCAGGCCAAGCGTCTACCAAAAAATCAACTAAACGTCCACACAAACATTGTGGAAATTCTAATAATAGATTGCAGCACTAATATTCAAAACATTGTTAAACTAAAGAGTAGTAACACTGGTACAACATTCCATACAATAATACAGAAACCAAATATGGGAATAAATCAAGGTAAAACTATAAACACTCGATTGACAACAATGTTCCCACACTGGCCATATCCAAATATGGTCAACCGCCCAAACGGAGAAACTACATGAGAAATTAACACCAAAAGCCTCACACAATATAATGTAACTCAGGCACACTACAGCATGCTATAATATATATATATATATATAACATACAAAATCTTATATCATACAACTGGATGCTATATTAAAGAACAAGACAATAAAGTAATATGAGCATCAAGAGTAATGGCAGAATCCTAGTGAGATTCGTAACAATAGATAGAGAGAGAGAGAGAGAGAGAGAGAGAGAGAGAGAGAGAGAGAGAGAGAGAGAGAGAGAGAGAGAGAGAGAGAGAGAGAGAGAGGGAGATAGAGAGAGAGGGAGATAGAGAGAGGGGGGAGACAGAGAGAGGGGGGGAGGGAGTTAGGTGTCTGAGTGTGTATTGAAGGGGGGAGGAGGTGGGAGAGATGGAGGGGATGGCGAGGGGTGTGTGGGAATGGCGAGGGTGTGTGGGGGGATTAGAGAGGAACTGTTAAATGTGGTCCATATGGTTGGGAGGCAGTGTGTTTACAGTTGCTGCTCTGGTGGGAGCGGGTGGGGGTGAGAGAGGGGGGGGGGAGAGTTGTCTCCGTGTAGGTAGAGCGGAGTGTTTTTCACACTTTTGTGTCAGAAAACTAGTTCCCACATGAGCCGCCCATTTCCCTTGATATTCGTTTCAGTTTGTTAACTTATATCCAAGACTAACTATTAAAAAGCAATAACACTGTACACTAATTCACTGACTGACTTTGTGAGAGGCTTTACCTTACCGCCAATTCAAAATCCCGCAGAACAAACAGGTGTTAAGTACTGTTGACAGTGGTGTGTAGGCCTGCTGTCTCCATCCACGCTGCTGCCAGGCGTAGGTCCCTCCAACTTGTCACTATATATCATCAGTATTCTGCTCCTTATTCCTCTTATCACTGATATAGTTCAATGCCACACGTTTAGAATCACTTCTTCACTATCCTATTCACTATTTGTTATGATCTTCACTATCACATCTAGTTGTGTACACTCTGACCATGCAGTGGCCCACGTGCTTGTCCTGGCACAGATGTTGTACCCCTGATCTTGTCTAATATGCACTATCGGACACTATCCATAAGTTTTCTAGTTTCAAAATGGTGTGTTGCACTTTGTATTATCACAGGAACACCGAATTTCCCTTGTATCCCTCTTATGTGCCGAGATATAAAGCCTTATTGACGAGCGTGGCGCAACGTCGGCGCGGCACCTCCCCCTGTCCCTCGTGTGTGTGTGTGTGTGTGTGTGTTTTGTGGCAAAAAAAAATCATTTGATATGACAGATGGGAAGCGAGCCGAAAGAGCCAGAGCTAAACCCTCGTAAGCACAATTAGTTGAATACTCTCGGCCACTCGCTCCTAACACTTTGCCGTGGGGGGAGGGGGGAATAACACTTTGCCAGTGGGGGGGGGGGGATAAAACTTTGCCGGCAGGGGGGGGGGAGTAACATTTTCCCGGTGTAGGGGGGGGGGAGGAAATAACACTTAGCCGTTGCGAGACTAACACTTTGCCGTAGGGTGGACTAATACTTTGCCGCGGGAGGGACTAACACTTTGCCGTGGGAGGGACTAACACTTTGCCGTGGGAGGGACTAACACTTTGCCAGTGGGGGGGGGGGGGGAACTAACACTTTGCCGTGGAAGGACTAACACTTTGCCGTGGGGGGACAAACACTTTGCTGTGGGAGGGGGGGGGGAACTAACACTTTGCCGTGGGGGGACAAACACTTTGCTGTGGGAGGGGGGGGGGAACTGACACTTTGCCGTGGGAGGGACTAACACTTTGCCAGTGGGGGGGGGAACTAACACTTTGCCGTGGTAGGACTAACACTTTGCCGTGGTAGGACTAACACTTTGCTGTGAGAGGAAAAACACTTTGCCGTGGGGACTAACACCTTGCCGTGGGGGACAAAACCTTTGCTGTTAGGGGGGGCTAACACTTTGCCGTGGGGGGACAAATACTTTGCCGTTAGGGGACTAACGCTTAATTTGACGTGGGGCACTAACACTTTGTCGTGGGGGTGACTAACACCACGCAAGCAGTATGCCCTCAAAACCGAGAGAGAGGCCCGCGAAACCGAGCGAGCGAGAGGCCCGCGAAACCAAGCGAGCGAGAGGCCCGCGAAACCGAGCGAGCGAGAGGCCCGCGAAACCGAGCGAGCGAGAGGCCCGGGCAACCGAGCGAGCGAGAGGCCCGGGCAACCGAGCGAGCGAGAGGCCCGCGCAACCGAGCGAGCGAGAGGCCCGCGCAACCGAGCGAGCGAGAGGCCCGCGCAACCGAGCGAGCGAGAGGCCCGCGCAACCGAGCGAGCGAGAGGCCCGCGCAACCGAGCGAGCGAGAGGCCCGCGCAACCGAGCGAGCGAGAGGCCCGCGAAACCGAGCGAACGAGAGGCCCGCAAAACCACGGCCGTGTTAATCCCCCCCACGGAAAAGTGTTAGTCCCTCCCACGGCAGAGTGGTAGTCCCTCCCACGGCAGAGTGGTAATCCCTCCCACGGCAAGGTGCTAGTTTCTCCCACGGCAAAGTTTTAGTCCCTCCCACGGCAAAGTGTTAAGGTAGGAATCTGGTGTTCCTACACCAAGTTCTTCCTCAGTTCACGAACTGTGGTTCACTAAGGTCGTGACCTGCCCCGCCTGCCCTGGGTTTCGGGAGTCACGGGCTGCGGTGTTATGCGCAGTGTGTGTGACACTGGTGTTCTCACGGGGGTGGTCACAAGTGTGGTCACGGATGTCGTAACGGGGGTTGCCCCGGGGATTGTCACCACAAATTTTGCCTGAGGTGGTGTCCTGTAGCACCAAGTCTGTGTCACAGGTGACCTGGGTCGTGACCTGGGTCGTATCCTGCCCCGCCTGCCCCGGGTCACGGGCTGCGGTGTTATGCGCAGAGTGTGTGACACTGGTGTTGTCACAGGGGTAGTCACGGGGGTAGTCACGGGGGTGGTCACTGGGGTGGTCACTGGGGTGGTCACCACCAATTATGCCACAGGTGGTGTCCTGTAGCACCACGTCTGTGTCATGGGTGACCTGGATCGTGGCCTGGGTCGTATCCTGACACGCCTGCCCCGGGTCACAAGCTGCGGTGTTATGCGCAGTGTGTGTGACACTGGTGTTGTCACAGGGGTAGTCACGGGGGTGGTCACTGGGGTGGTCACCACCAATTATGCCACAGGTGGTGTCCTGTAGCACCACGTCTGTGTCACGGGTGACCTGGATCGTGACCTGGGTCGTATCCTGACCCGCCTGCCCCGGGTCACGGGAGTCACGGGCTGGGGTGTTATGCGCAGAGTGTGCGACACTGGTGTTGTCACAGGGGTGGTCACGGTTGTGGTCACTGGGGTATTCACGGGTGTGGTCACGGTGCTGGTCACGGGGGTGGTCACCACCAATTATGCCACAGGTGGTGTCCTGTAGCACCACGTCTGTGTCACGGGGGACCTGGATCGTGACCTGGGTCTTATCCTGACACGCCTGTCCCGGGTCACGGGAGACACGGGCTGCGGTGTTATGCGCAGAGTGTGTGACACTGGTGTTCTCACGGGTGGGGTCACTGGAGGTGGCCCCGTCAACTCCGTCTCCTTCACTTAGGGCTCAACTGGCCCCGTCGACTCCGCCTCCTTGATGGAGGACTCAACTGGGTCCAGGTCGAGAAGGACACAAAGGGTCCTGATGAAGACCCACCAGACGGCCACCTCGAGGACGCCCGTCACGAAGCAACTGGACATGGTCCAGCAGGTCCAGGGGGTCGTGGATGTCCCGGGGCATGGAGGGACGATCAGCTTCAAGAGGGGAACGTTACTCAACAGTCCCCGCCAGCTGGAGTCGTACTGCCGCTAGAGGAGGCGCAGACGGAGGTGATCCTTGACCACACCCCAGACGTACCACAACACGCGACACACCACCGCCACCACCACCACCGACATTTTCATCATGCAGGAGTTGATTCTGTCAGTACTCATTATTTATGTTTTATTATTACTGAAAAATATTTTGTTTTTTACCAGAATATTAATAATTTGTTGCTGTAATGTTCATCGCTAATGTTTGGAAATGAGATGTGTTACAACATGCAGAAATACGACACGCACCTGGCAGCTACCAGGTGATTGTAGTGGAGTAGCTACCTGGTGATTGTAGTGGTGTAGCTACATGGTGATTGTAGTGGTGGAGCTACCTGGTGATTGTAGTGGTGTAACTACGTGATGATTGTAGTGGTGGAGCTACCTGGTGATTGTAGTGGTGTAACTACGTGGTGATTGTAGTGGTGGTGCTACCTAGTGATTGTAGTGGAGCAGCTACCTAGTGATTGTAGTGGTGAAGCTCCTTGGTGATTGTATTGGAGCAGCTACCTAGTGATTGTAGTGGTGTAGCTACCTGGTTATTGTAGTGGTGTAGCTATCTGGTGATGGTAGTGGTGTAGCTACCTGGTGATGGTAGTGGAGTAGCTACCTGGTGTTGGTAGTGGTGTAGCTACCTGGTGATGGTAGTGGTGTAGCTACCTGGTGATGGTAGTGGTGAAGCTACCTGGTGATGGTAGTGGTGTAGCTACCTGGTGATGGTAGTGGTGAAGCTACCTGGTGATGGTAGTGGTGTAGCTACCTGGTGATAGTAGTGGTGAAGCTACCTGGTGATGGTAGTGGTGAAGCTACCTGGTGATGGTAGTGGTGTAGCTCCCAGGTGATGGTAGTGGTGAAGCTACCTGGTGATGGTAGTGGTGTAGCTACCTGGTGATGGTAGTGGTGAAGCTACCTGGTGATGGTAGTGGTGTAGCTACCTGGTGATGGTAGTGGTGTAGCTCCCAGGTGATGGTAGTGGTGTAGCTACCAGGTGATGGTAGTGGTGTAGCTACCTGGTGATGGTAGTGGTGTAGCTACCTGGTGATGGTAGTGGTGGAGCTACCAGGTGATGGTAGTGGTGAAGCTACCTGGTGATGGTAGTGGTGTAGCTACCTGGTGATGGTAGTGGTGAAGCTACCTGGTGATGGTAGTGGTGTAGCTACCTGGTGATGGTAGTGGTGTAGCTACCTGGTGATGGTAGTGGTGTAGCTCCCAGGTGATGGTAGTGGTGTAGCTACCAGGTGATGGTAGTGGTGTAGCTACCTGGTGATGGTAGTGGTGAAGCTCCCAGGTGATGGTAGTGGTGTAGCTACCAGGTGATGGTAGTGGTGTAGCTACCTGGTGATGGTAGTGGTGTAGCTACCAGGTGATGGTAGTGGTGGAGCTACCTGGTGATGGTAGTGGTGTAGCTACCTGGTGATTGTAGTGGTGAAGCTCCCAGGTGATGGTAGTGGTGTAGCTACCAGGTGATGGTAGTGGTGTAGCTACCTGGTGATGGTAGTGGTGTAGCTACCAGGTGATGGTAGTGGTGTAGCTACCAGGTGATGGTAGTGGTGGAGCTACCTGGTGATGGTAGTGGTGGAGCTACCTGGTGATGGTAGTGGTGGAGCTACCTGGTGATGGTAGTGGTGGAGCTACCTGGTGATGGTAGTGGTGTTGCTACATGGTGATGGTAGTGGCGTAGCTACCTACATCTGTGTGTGTGTGTGTGTGTGTTTGTACTCACCTAGTTGTGTTTGCGGGGGTTGAGCTGTGGCTCTTTGGTCCGCCTCTCAACCGTCAATCAACTTGTGTACAGGTTCCTGAGCCTATTGGGCTTTATCATATCTACACTTGAAACTGTGTATGGAGTCAGCCTCCACCACATCACCTCCTAATGCATTCCATTTGTCAACCACTCTGACACTAAAAAAGTTCTTTCAAATATCTCTGTGGCTCATTAGGGCGCTCAATTTCCACCTGTGTCCCCTAGTGCGTATGCCCCTTGTGTTAAATAGCCAGTCTTTATCTACCCTATCAACTCCCTTGAGAATCTTGAATGTGGTGATCATGTCCCCTCTAACTCTTCTGTCTTCCAGCGAAGTGAGGTTTAATTCCCGTAGTCTCTCCTCGTAGCTCATACCTCTCAGCTCGGGTACTAGTCTGGTGGCAAACCTTTGAACCTTTTCCAGTTTAGTCTTATTCTTGACTAGATATGGACTCCATGCTGGGGCTGCATACTCCTATACTGCCTGACATATGTGGTATACAAAGTTCTGAATGATTCTTTACACAAGTTTCTGAATGCCGTTCGTATGTTGGCCAGCCTGGCATATGCCGCTGATGTTATCCTCTTGATATGGGCTGCAGGAGACAGGTCTGGCGTGATATCAACTCCCAAGTCTTTTTCTTTCTCTGACTCCTGAAAAATTTCCTCTCCCAGATGATACCTTGTATCTGGCCTCCTGCTCCCTACACCTATCTTCATTACATTACATTACACAGTCTCCGTGGTGTAGTGGTAAGACACTCGCCTGGCATTCCGCGAGCGCTATGCCATGGGTTAGTATCCTGGCCGGGGAGGATTTACTGTGCGCAATTCCTTAACTGTAGCTTCTGTTTAACGCAACAGTAAAATGTGTACTTGGATGAAAAAACGATTCTTCACGGCAGGGGATCGTATTCCAGGGACCTGCCCGAAACACTACGCGTACTAGTGGCTGTACAAGAATGTAACAACTCTTGTATATATATAAAAAAAAAAAAATTTGATTGGGTTAAACTCTAACAACCATTTGTTCGACCATTCCTTCAGTTTGTCTAGGTCTTCTTGAAGCCTCAAACAGTCCTCTTCTGTCTTAATCCTTCTCATAATTTTGGCATCGTCCGCAAACATTGAAAGAAATGAATCTATACCCCCCGGGAGATCATTTACATATATCAAAAACAAGATAGGACCGAGTACAGAGCCCTGTGGGACTCCACTGGTGACTTCACGCCAATCGGAGGTCTCACCCCTCACCGTAACTCTCTGCTACCTATTGCTTAGGTACTCCCTTATCCACTGGAGCACCTTACCAGCTACACCTGCCTGTCTCTCCAGCTTATGTATCAGCCTCTTATGCGGTACTGGGTCAAAGACTTTCCGACAATCCAAGAAAATGCAGTCCGCCCAGCCCTCTTTTTTTTTTTTTTTTTGAGATATATACAAGAGTTGTTACATTCTTGTACAGCCACTAGTACGCGTAGCATTTCTGGCAAGTCCTTAATCCTATGGTCCCTGGAATACGATCCCCTGCCGCGAAGAATCGTTTTTTCATCCAAGTACACATTTTACTGTTGCGTTAAACAGAGGCTACAGTTAAGGAATTGCGCCCAGTAAATCCTCCCCGGCCAGGATACGAACCCATGACATAGCGCTCGCGGAACGCCAGGCGAGTGTCTTACCACTACACCACGGAGACTCTCTTTCTTGCTTAATCTTTGTCACCTGATCGTAGAATTCTATTAAGGCAATCAGGCAAGATTTACCCTCCCTGAACCCATGTTGGCGATTTGTCACGAAGTCCCTTCTCTCCAGATGTGCTACCAGGTTTTTTCTCACTATCTTCTCCATCACCTTGCATGGAATACAAGTCAAGGGCACTGGCCTGTAGTTCAGTGCCTCTTGCCTGTCGCCCTTTTTGTATATTGGGACCACATTCGCCGTCTTCCATATTTCTGGTAGGTCTCCCGTCTCCAGTGACCTACTATACACTATGGAGAGTGGCAAGCAAAGTGCCTCTACACACTCTTTCAGTACCCATGGCGAGATCCCGTCTGGACCAAAAGCCTTTCTAATATCCAGATCCAGCAGGTGTCTCTTGACCTCCTCTCTCGTAATTTCGAACTCTTCCAAGGCCATCTGGTTTACTTCCCTTTCTCATAGCACAGTGACCTCACCTTGTTCTGTTGTGAAGACCTCTTGGAACCTCTTGTTAAGTTCATCCCACACCTCTTTGTCATTCTCTGTATACCTGTCCTCGCCTGTTCTAAGTTTCACTACCTGTTCTTTCACTGTTGTTTTTCTTCTGATGTGACTGTGGAGTAGCTTTGGTTCGGTCTTGGCTTTGTTTGCTATATCATTTTCATAACTTTTCTCTGCTTCTCTTCTCACCCTGACATACTCATTCCTGGTTCTCTGGTATCTCTCTCTGCTTTCTGGTGTTCTGTTATTCCGAAAGTTCCTCCACTCCCTTTTGTTCAGTTTCTTTGCTTCCATTCATGCCCTATTATACCATGGATTCTTCTTTTGCTTCTCGGATTTTTCCTTTTGGGCCGGGATGTATCTGCTTACTGCCTCCTGAAACTTTTGGGTGACAGTCCATCATATCTTGTACAGACTTAGCTCTGAGGTCTGTGTCCCAAGGTATTTTCCTTAGGAAGCTTCTCATCTCCTCATAATTTCCCTTTCGGTATGCCAGCCTTTTGTTTCCTAGTTCTTTTTCGGGGGGGGGGGGAGAATTCCTAGCTCTACCAGGTACTCAAAGTTCAAAACACTGTGATCACTCATTCCCAAGGGTGCTTCCATCTTGACTTCCCTTATATCCCACTAATTGGCATATTTCCTGTATAAAAAGTCGTAATATGAAAATGAAAATTGGTGCAGAGAGTCAGAATTCGACTCGAAAATCAGGCTCAGGAGTCAAATTTCCCACATTTCAGATATTTTGAAAACTGCAAGGGGGTTTGGGCAAAATATGACCTATCGGCGTTTTCAGTAATTGGCATATTTTCTGCATAAAAAGTCGTAATTTGAAAATGAAAATTGGTGCAGAGAGTCAGAATTAGGCTCAAAAATCACGCTCACGAGTCAAATTTCCCACATTTCAGATATTTTGAAAACTGCAAGGGGGTTTGTGCACAATATGACCCATTACTGTTTTCAGTAATTAGCACGTTTTCGTTATAAAAAGTCATAATTTGAAAATGAAAATAGGTGCAGAGAATCAGAATTCGGTTAAAAAAATCACGCTCAAGAGTCAAATTTTCCACATTTCAGATATTTTGAAAACTGCAGAGGGGTTTGGGCATTATGTGACCCATTGCCAATTTCAATAATTGGCATATTTTCGGTATAAAAAGTTGCAATTTGAAAACGAAAGTATGTGCAAAGAGTCAGAATTTGGCTTAAAAATCACGTCCAGGAGTCAAATTTCCCACATTTCAGATATTTTGAAAACTGCAGGGGAGTTTGTACAAAATATGACCTATCGGCGTATTCAATAATTGGCATATTTTCGGTATAAAAAGTTGCAATTTGAAAACGAAAGTAGGTGCAGAGAGTCAGAATTTGGCTTAAAAATCACGTCCAGGAGTCAAATTTCCTACATTTTAGATTTTTTGAAAACTGCAGGGAGGTTTGGGCAAAATATGACCCATCGCCGTTTTAAGTAGTTGGCATATTTTCGGTATAAAAAGTCGTAATTTGAAAATGAAAATAGGTGCAGAGTTAGAATTCGGCTCAAAAATCACGCTGAGGAGTCAAATTTCCAACATTTCAGATATTTTGAAAACTGCAGGGGGGTTTGTGCAAAATATGACCCATTGCCGTTTTCATTAATTGGCATATTTTCGGTATAAAAAGTCGTATTTTGGAAATGAAAATAGGTGCAGAAAGTTAGAATTCGGCCCAAAAATAACGCCCAGGAGTCAAATTTCCCACATTTTAAATGTTTTAAAAACTGCAGGGGGGTTTGGGCAAAATTTGATAAATCGTATTTGTCACTAATTTGCATTTTTTCGGTATAAAAAGTTGTAATTTCAAACTCCAAATATGTGCAAAAAGCCAGAATTCGGCTCAAAAATCAGACTCAGGCGTCAAATTACGACTTGTTATTTCGAAAACCTGGCAATTACTGAAAACGGCGATGGGTCAAATTTCACCCCCCCCCCCGTGCAGTGGTTTACTATAGGAGAGGGGGACCATAATATATGGTCCCAGGGTGTTGACGTTGGTGGGTGGGGCCATAATATATGGTCCCCTAGTGAGGACTTTGGCGAGGGGTGGGGCCGTAGTATACAGGCCCCTGGTGAGGACGTCGGCAAGGGGATGGTTGTGGAAATCGTATCGGAGACACCACCTTCGAAACACTTTCACTGGGGTAATTGTGACCACTGGCCGCCGTGAGCGGAGATGTGTTCCCTGGCGTGTTCATGCTTGGAAGTAAACAATGCCGACACGGAAGGGGATTGATAGACCGCAAGACAAAGAGAGAGACACACAGACACAAGCAAACTGGAATTTTTACCGGAGTTTAGGCAAACACACAGTCGTGAAGCTCACTCAGCCTTGGGGTATGTTAATGCATTTTAATTTATATGTATTCATGTGCACCATGCAGTGCCCTGGATAGTCTGGTTCTCCATTTATTCGTCCTTCATTCTCGATTCTCGTGTTCTCCATTTATTCGTCCCTCTACTCCCTTCCCTCTTCCCGCCTACCCCCCTCGTCCCTTTCTTAATGGACAGCGCATTGCTGCTCGATTTAAGTGTACACATGTTACCAGGGGGTGGTGAAGGGGCGCCTCTATTCTCCAACCCGCCCTCAGGCAATGTTCACTCTATCCAGCGCCCGACCCCAAAGATATATTCATCAGGTTTAACATGCTGTTCAGTCATAATATAAGCTTTCTCCAATGTTAATAATATAATTATATATTATCATATTTAGACGTATGTTAGGTTACGTGTTTATGTTCTACTGCCCTCCAAAGGATACCTGATCAACCAGGCTGTGATTCATACGTCAGGCTGCGAGTAGCCGCGTCCAACAGCCTGGTTGACCAGTCCAGCAACCAGGAGGTCCGGGCCGCGGGGACGTTGAGTCCCGAAATCATCGCAAGGCAACGGCAAGGTAAGGTAGGCCAGGCTCATTAAGGCAGCAGCTGTCCTCCAAGAATCATTCATCAATGTTTAAGATATCGCAACTCTGTAAATGTTGCTCTGTATCCACATATTACAAATTCAAATAATCGCCAACATAACTTAAGCGCCTAACTATATATAGAACTTTAATACATCAACTTATTTTTAATGCACAAGTCTTATAAAATTATAAATGCGTCATATGGGGGGGGGGGGGGGCGGGAGCGACCGTTATTTTAACGAGCCCGTCTGAGGACAAGTTGTTCACTACTTCATATACAAATATTTAATTACCAACATAACCTAACCTAATCTAATTTAGGCCTAACTATACACCAAATTCTAATATAAAATTATATTAAATTATATATGAGAAACTACCGAGTTAGAATACAGGGAACGTAATTGATAGTTATGAACACGTCAGTGGAGGTGCATGGGACGAGCCTCGCCCGAGGTGTGATTGTGGGAGGCGAGGCGGCGGGGGGTCAGGCCAGACAGCGGTGTGAGAGCTGGTGTGTGTGCAGCTGTGTCAGGCCAGACAGCGGTGTGAGAGCTGGTGTGTGTGCAGCTGTGTCAGGCCAGGCAGCGGTGTAAGAGCTGGTGTGTGTGCTGCTGTGTCAGGCCAGGCAGCGGTGTGAGAGCTGGTGTGTGTGCAGCTGTGTCAGGCCAGACAGCGGTGTGGGAGCTGGTGTGTGTGCAGCTGTGTCAGGCCAGACAGCGGTGTGGGAGCTGGTGTGTGTGCAGCTGTGTCAGGCCAGACAGCGGTGTGAGAGCTGGTGTGTGTGCAGCTGTGTCAGGCCAGACAGCGGTGTGGGAGCTGGTGTGTGTGTGTGCAGCAGCAGGGCAGGTCTATAGGTGTGTTTGGGAGACAAGAGACGCGAATTATCCCCACCATCATAACGCCAGTAAGTGTTGTTTAGTGTAAAGTCTAATTTCATGAGTCTAGCTATAACAACCAAGTTTTGCTAATATTGTAACGTGGTTTGTAATTTTTTTTGTATATAAATACAAGATCCATTTAATTTTTTATGCACTTTGAAGGGGGAGGGGGCTTGGCGTCCCAGTTTAAGGGGTGAGGTTCACATTACTACACATACGCAAGTGTATTCAGTTCTTACACTGCAGCGCAAACTGAGTTTACATTGATGTCGTCGTCCCTTCACTTCCTAGTGCGTGGTCTGGTCAACTGAGTTTACATTGATATATGTGCAGGGCTAAGAACGCTTGCGGATACGGTAAACTGTTGTGGTGTGCGTAAGTACCCTCCAGGGGTGGGTAGTCCTGCAGGCCAACATCAGAGCCTCGTTCCACCGAACCACACTGCACTCATCATGACCTGTTATAAGATTTCAACAGGAAGTTATTTCTAATTGTATGACTGTTTTGGGCAGATATTTTGAACGAATTTGTCATGCTATTAAATAACTTCATTAACAGGCCTGTTCAAATAATTGTTAGATTTATAAATTTCCGATCATTGAAATTTGTTTGGAGTACAGACTGTTGTGAAGTTAGAATAGCGTACACACACACGTCCTGTAGCAGTGAAAACCATGGATTAAGCAGTGACGTGGCTGCATTGCTGTCGGCCAACATTTTTTAACCATTAACCTCGTGTCACCAGTGAGCCTGTAGCCTCGCCACTCCACACAATATCAGTAATATAGATCGCAACGAGGGCTGCTAGTATCGTTGAACGTCGCCAGTTAAAATATTCCCGTCTTGAGTGACTTTAAAATATATGCACTAAAGACTGCACAATATTAGGCGGAGAATAAGACCATTGAATTGAAATAAGTTTATTGGGGTAAAATACACACAAAGGGATGAGGTAGCTCAAGCTATTCTCGGTACATCGTGTTAATACATACATATACACACAAAAAGACCATTGTATTCTCAAAAACGAGATTATTTTAACGAACCTCCTTATATATTCAAACTTGATAAGCTACAGTAACGGAATATTAGGAAATAATACTAATTTGATTGCATGGCTTCAATGTTGCCTTATGAGGTATTGCTATATTAAGTTTAAAAGATTTTATATTGTATGCGGGAGTTAGGTGTACAGTTGAAAAGAGCTTTGTGAACATTAGGCGAGACTTTCTTGGTCACACATCACTATGCACATTAATTAAAATATACTCTGTACAATATTTAACATGTTCTATAATTTTTTTTTTAAGTAATTACCACGGAAATATTAGCTGCTGTGCTTGGAGAGAGGGGGAGGGGGGAGGTGACACCCCTTGGCTAGTACATAGCGATTTGTAATTGATTTTTCAAAATGGGTAAATGTATCTACAGTACTGATGGCTTCCTAAGGTTGAAAATCTTGATACAATTCTCAACAGATTTGCTTGACGGTGTTGTTGACGGTGATGGTATGTGTTGGTGCCCTACCCACCTCCCCGCCAACGGCGCCCCAGACGCCAGCGCTCTCGTCGGAGCCCCAGGCGCCCGCGCCCCCTAGTCGCTGCCAGTACTGGTGCCGGACGCCAGAGGACACCTTCTACTGCTGCACAGATGACCACCTCTCCGACCCCACAGGTTTTCATAATTGTTCTAATTATTAATGATTTGTGCTGAAATATTTGAGTTCATGCAAGTTGTTTAGGGAAATACCGAGGTCTTGGTGTCTAATAAACGAGTTGGGGTCTTCGTGGTAGCGTGCTATTTAAGACTTGCAAAGTTAGCAAAACGTGTAATGTCTAATTGAGTTGTAAGGTGATACTTGAGGGGGTATCTTCACCGTTACAGAACACGCCGGGTATTGCGCTGCCACTCGTGTCTTGTGTCCCGTCGTAGCCAAGCTGCTCCCCGACACCTTGCCTCGTAGAGACTACAATGGTGTCGCCTTCCCCGACCTGCCTAAGGTGAGTTGATGCCCATCTCTGACGGCTCTGCTGGGGGTAATTCTTGACTTCTCCCACATGTCCCTTGTTCTCTGAAGGCCACCTCACTGTTGGTAACTATCAACACCGAGCACCAAGTGTAACTATGTAGCATTATATTGTTACTAAATAAGTTCCTAGCCAGCCTTGAAGGTCTTGATGTACATCCGTGTTTTGCCCTTGGCGTGTGGGCCTTGTAATGCTCTACGTTCTTAAGTCATCAGAGGGACCCAGATTAGATTCCCAAGCAGAACGGAAGCGATTTAGCAAGTTTCCTGGTGCCTTGGTTTACCTAACGGTGAAAAAGGCATTTGGGAGATAGGTAATTGTTATGGGTTGCATCTTAAGTTAGCCTATAGTTATCCAAGGGGAGGATCTAGACTGCAGGCTTCCTGGCGACGGGGGTTGTCTATGAATTGGGTTATTTAGGCAACCTGACAGTTATGGCAACTGTCCTCCATGTAGGGTGATGATCTTGCCATACAGCTTTAATTCCTGTCGACTGTTTTTCATACTAGATTTAGCTTAAAATCTTGATACAGGGTAGTTTATTTGTACGGACCGTGTCTCTAAACAGGAATTTGTGTAGATGTCGCGTTTGTTCCCCCATTGATTCTTTTTATTCACAATATAAAACTCATTATAAAACTGCTGTGAATATATTTGCTAGAAGGCTTTGGGGGGGGGGTGATTAATGTAATCTCCTCCATTCAAATATTGTCGGTGGACGCCGTCGACACGGGATAAAGCCTAAATGGTTAATTTTGATATTAAAATTGACTATAGGTATATACTGACCCGTTCTGTGGCTACTCCCTATTTGGACGTGTTACAACCTAGTCCAATTTCAGATGTCAAGTCATGGGTAGCGAGAT
This sequence comes from Procambarus clarkii, assembly GCF_040958095.1. Classification (NCBI taxonomy): domain Eukaryota; kingdom Metazoa; phylum Arthropoda; class Malacostraca; order Decapoda; family Cambaridae; genus Procambarus; species Procambarus clarkii. The sequence continues at coordinate 10,343,622 of NC_091203.1, read as the reverse complement.
CTCTATCCGACTACTGTGTTTACAGATATTGTTAAATACCCGTTCTTCTCGCGTACTATAGTTGTCTAAAGTTGTGTGTACCATTCAAATATGCGCGTGTTTTTATATACCTACTATATAAATGCCACACCTGTGACAGGTAATCTGTCAACTTCCCTGACGGTCTTGGCTCTGGTCCCACAGTTCTGTGCTACTGACGGAGGTTGTGAAGACTATGAGAAGTGCTGCTTCGACCGTTGCTTCAGGAAACATGTCTGCAAGTTCGCCTCCAGCGAGGATGTGCAGCTCCTCCGGGTAGGTGCCCAAAGACCTCTTTATTAGACAGGTTAACTAAAAGTTATGTTTCGCGAGATCGTGTCTTTGTTGCTAATGGTTAGTCTTAAACTGGACCACAAAATAAAATTGTCTTGCAGCTTAAATAATGATGAACATCTTGAGCAAATAGTTTTTAGATAGTTAGGGATTGGTGGGCTGAATAATACATTCGCTCATTGCTCAGCATTACACAGGATCCTGTGGCCGAGTGAACAGCGCTTGGGACTCCTTATCCTAAGGATCGCGGATCGATCTCCGGCCATGGCGGAAACAAATGGATAGTTTCTTTCACCCTGATATCCTGCTACCTAGCAGTAAATAGGTGCCTGGGAGTTAGACATTTGTTATCGGCTGTTTCCTTGGGAGAAGGGGATGGGGGGAGGAAATTGATTGGTTGAGAGGCAGGCTGAAAGAGCAGAGCTTAACCCCGCAAGCACAACTAGGTGAATACAGTTTGGGTAAATATTGTAAACCATAGTATACATGCTGCTGGGGGGAGGGACGAGGATAAATGTGTGGTTTACACATTGTAAACTGTAATGAGGTTAACACTCCTTGTATGATTCCTAATAATATTGGGCGTTCTTGTGAAAGAACTCATTAAACTTAGAATAGTAGTTCCATTTAGCGGTTCCTGTTCATAAATTCTGTGTAACTCTGATGAATAACTTAACCAATGAAATTTGAAATCCTTGTGATTGTATTCTCCATGTCTAATGGTTGACATTGATGCTTGTGGCTCAGTACTCGGACGAGGCCGCCCTGCAGGGGGACGTGGTACAGCTGGGTTACGCCTACGATCCCCACCGCTTCCTGTGAACCCTCACTCGTTCACCACACTGCCATGTTAACCTGCATTTGTCCTTTTGATATCAATAAACCTGAAAAAAGATAAGTGGTTTCCTTGTACAAAGACTACATTGGAAAAGTTTTGTACTGCATTTTAGTAAAGGTAATATTCGAACTACTCTTACGCTGTTTTGTGGGAGGAGCCACCAACCCTTCCTCACACTAGGATGGTTAAAGCAGCAGCCGTCTTCCCCTGACGCATTCATCAACTTAAGCATGCTGTGTATTAAAAATGGGTTGGTTCTCGTTTGGCGGTTGTCAAACCGGCGTGGTGTGCGGACCCGGGTGTAGCTGCTGACGTGGCATGGGTGCCGTGTTCTTCTAAGGGGTTCCACCCCCCCCTCCCCCCTGGGGCCGTGACGCTCTGCAGAATGGTGGGGCTTGTGCCCCTGTCGTCAGGCAGGACTCGATATGCCTAGAGTTTTCCGGGCATACCCCCCTCCCCGCTCAGCTCGTTGTCGCCGTGTGGAGGCTTAGTGGGCGGCTGCCGGGGTGTGATGCTCCTTGGGACAGTCCTCTGTCCTTTTCTAGCCTTGTGCTCCTGCTGCCGTCCTCTCCAATTCTGCTGGGCATCTTTTCCTTTTCCTTCTGTTTCGTTTTTCTCCCCCCTCTTCTCCTATCTGCTTGCCGTTTCCTGCCGACCTTTTGCTCGTTCTGGTTCTTCCCTTGGACTTCTTCTATTTTGACGCCCGGTTGCTTGAGGAGGTTCTGTTGTTTAGAAGGTCATCTTCATCGTGGGTCGAGTGGCGTCGTTAGTCTTGATGAGTACAGCTGTCGTCGCTTTTAAAGTAGGGTTTTCTTCGTTCACTTGCCGCACTATGGTGTCTGGTACCTCACTCACTAACCAGCGGTTCAGCCTATTCACAAATATCGTTTTCCCAGCAGTGATTCGACTGGGAGAAATTGGTGAGAGGTTTGCCTCCAGTCAACCCGTTCTCGCACTTTCTTACAGTCAATATTGACTTATTATATACGTGCATATGTGACATACTAAACATACTAGTTTACCTTGAAAAGCTTCATAGAAAACACCGCCCTTCCCTAACCTTCTTAGTATGTTAAGATAAGCGCTCTTATTGCTTCGTAATTACAATTATTACTTAACCTATACCTATAATAGGTTTAGTAATAATTGTAATTACGAAGCAATAAGATGCTTATCTTAACATACTAAGGTTAGGTAAGGTCGGTGTTTTCTATGAAGCTTTTCAAGGTAAACTAGTATGTTTAGTATGTCACATATGCACGTATATAATAAGTCAATATTGACTATACGAAAGTGCGAGAACGGGTTGCTCCAGTAGTGGGAGCCGGTGTTCCGGATCCAGGACCCTTCTGTAGGTCCGCTTTTGTTGCCAAGATTACCGTGGCCTCGGTACGATGCATATGGACGTCAACTGGTCCCCCTGATGTTGCCTTGTCAATGGCTGCTGCAATTTCGCGCTTGTAGACTCCGAGGAGTCGCACTTTCACTTTGTATGTCATGCTCTCTGGCAATTACTGGGATTGTCAGGAGAACCTGGAATGGAGAGTGGTTTGCCGGCAGCTGTGTGGGAACACAGCTTGCCAGCGAACACTGGGGGCGTGTTCTGTCTTGGGTGGATGTCTTTAATACCCTATTAATATTTTTTTTATGTCCATTCATCCACTTGTACACCTCTATCATGTCACGCTTAACTCTTCGCCTGTCCATTGAATGCAATTTAAGGTACGTTAATCTTTCTTTATAACACAGGTTTCTAATTTTGGGGATTAACTTTGTCATTCTACGCTGGACACATTCTACTGAATTTATATCCATTCTATAGTAAGGCGACCAAAATTGAGCTGCATAATTTAAATGGCGTCTAACCAGAGCAAGAAATAGCTGAAGAACAACACCAGGTGTCTTATTAACATGTGCTAAAAACATGTGCTGTCACCTACCAGCGGGTGGGAGGAAGTCACATGTGGTTCTCGTGGGAGAGGGGAGAGAGGCAATGAGGAAGGGAATCTGTCATTTGAAGGGAATTTAACATTCAAATGTGTGATATGATATATTTCCACCATTCTGCAAACTCTGCCCCAACTCCCATACGAGGGAGCTCCTATTTGTAACCAACTAATTCCACTCATATACATGTTCAACTCACGTTTGAAACAATCAAAGGACCCCACCTCCACCAAGTGGGGGCCTAACCAGATCAAGTATAGCTGAAGATTGCTGAAGATATAGCTGAAGAACAACATCAGGTGTCGTATTATTAATGCTTCGCTTAATAAATCCCAGTGTCCTATTAGCCTTATTACGAACATTTATGCATTGATTTTTGGGTCTTAAATTTTTACTAATCATAACTCCAAGATCCCTTTTACAATCCGACTTCGCAATTTTCACTCCATCTAGATCGTATCTTGTAACTCTATCATCATTACCTGGCCTCAAATCTTGCATTTATCAGCATTAAACTGCATCTTCCAAACTTTTGATTTCAAAACCCTATTTAGATCGTCTTGAAGTCATTGTGAGTATTTTTCAATGTTTATTTCCCCTTCCGATTTTTGTATCATTGGCAAATTTGCAAATATTGCTGATCAAACCTGAATCTAAAACATTTATATGTATTATGAATAACAGAAGTTCCAAGACAGAGCCTTTAGGCACTCCACATACAACATTTTTCCACTCTGACTAAGTCTCATTTATATTAACTCTGTTTCCATTGGTATAGCCATGCCCTAATCCAACTTACTATAGCACCCCCAATACCGTGAGCCTCTATCTTTTTAATCAGTTTTTCCATGTGGCACTGTATCAAAAGCTTTGCTAAAAATAAGAAACACAACATTACAAACCTTACCACTTACCTGAACTATGCTGGAATAAAATTATTTAAATTTTGTTACACATGAACGGCCATTTGTAAAACCATGTTGTGAATCATTTATTAAATTATGTTTATCGAGATAAAGACGAATGGTATTTGCAATTATCTATTCAAGTAACTTTATCACAATAGACGTTTAGCTAATTGACCGATAGTTTGTCACAAGTGATCTATCTCCTTTCTTAAAAATTGGTACCACATTAGAAACCTTCTATGACTCTGACACTCAGCTTGACTCTAATAATTTATTAAATAGGTAGAGAAATGCTCACGAAGCGCCTCTATGCATTCCTTAAGCACTCTGGCAAACACTTTTTCCTGCCCTGGGGATTTGTTTCGCTTGAGTTTCACCAATTGTTTAATAACATCCTCCCTGGTAACTGCTAAACTAGTCAACCTGTCCTCTTCCTGTTGGAAATTTCCAACACTAATACAACACAGTTGTATTATTATTAATTATTACTAAAATCTACTAATTGCTGTAGTAACTAAAATTAACCAACCGTAGAATCCACATGAACCAATAATTGTATCTGTACCATAATGCTAGAATTCTTAAGTAACCAGACACCAGTATTGCGTCAGATTCTACCATAATAAACACATTTATATCCAGTGTGTCAGAGAATTGAGTTTGATTCTCTAAAAATAACAGTGTTCTGTGTGATAATGATTTACCGATAACCTGACTCCCAAATAATGCCAAATTAAGCGTTTCTAGTTACAACTGTTATCTGGTAATAAATTTAACGTCACACGTGAATGCCCTGGAGAGAATTAATATCATTCTCCATTGCTCGTTTAACATCGTAGATCGAGCAAATAATAATATTTAACTCCCTAGAATTATAAACCCGTCATTATCCCAACGTTTTAGCCGCAACTGCGAGAAATAATATTATTCGTAGTAAATAATTTGTGTGGCGAATGGGGGGACGCGGAGGGGGGAAGGGAGACGCCATATTGCCGGGAGAGCGTGTGGAGGCGTCAACGAGAGAGGAAAGTCGCCACTGTACGGTGTGAAGATTAGTCGCGGAATTGAGCAGCTTGTTTGGTATCAGTGTCACAGGATATATCGTGGTGAATCGTCAACGAGAATTAACTTGACATTCAGGCCGGAACTTGTCAATTTGTTCCGTGTAATCCCTCGTGACCGGCCAGAGAGGCGCGTCGACATCTAGGCCAGGCTAAACGCCACGTGTTCGCTGTTACGACGCTAGAGCCTAGGACGCGAGCTTCGGCAAGCTTCAACTTACACAAGTGCCCTATTAGCTAAGTACACTTATTCCCTTTTGATGCATCATTAGAGATAGTTTACAGCAGGGTAGCTTGTCGTCACGGCGAGCAACATAAATAAAACACATGTTAGTATAATTTTCCACTCTCCATTTCCAATTTCTTGAATATAGAGATTTAGCAGCCTAATATGTTGCTACGTAATATATTTTGATTTACAGCTTGCGTGTGAAGAATTCCCCGAGCTGTTACTTTCCTGTGTTATTCATCTCCCAGTGTTCCATGATGAATTCCGGAGATTTCGAGGATGATTCATGACTGATGTCTTGGAAAACGTCTTCAAGCTAAGACCCATTTCCGTATTCCATTATTTAAATTATCTGTATTGAATTATTACTATTGATCACTGTACACTGGATTTAACACGTGTTTATTGTAATTATTAATTTCTGATATTCATAATCTATGTTCTTACTGATGACAAATTCTCTACTGATTCTCTAATTGGTCATAGGATTAGGTTATTACATAATGAACTGGTGTACGAACCACACTAGTTCCTAGACATATATGAAGTTCTAGCAATAACCCCCCAATGTAGGTGTTTGAGGCTTTGATTCAATTAAATTATATATACAGCCCATTAATTATTCGTGATTATATTTTCCAGTATTTATCCATAGTTACTGGTTCCTCTAGGAATTTCCAATAATCACATTTTATTAGTTTCCCTCTTTACTATAAAAGCGGGTGGTCCTTCGTTATTGATTTCATTACATTAATAATTAAATAAATAGAGTCAAGCCCCAAATGTCCCACAATATGGTCCTTATCGAACCGGATAAACATAAATTATAATTATAAATACTAATTAGTAATAACTAATCCCTGTGTGATGTAGTCTAGACTAACCATTTAATTAATTGCGTCTTCCAACAGCGTAACATAGGTTAGCCTAAGTCACACCAATTCATTGCTACTTATATCTTATGTATAAGGTAGCACTCGTGGGACACAGTTAATTGCCCACAACACTTAGGCCTACACTTCATACTGAAGTAAGAATCTTTAGGTCACCAGGAGCAACAGCTCATAACTTGTATATTAACCACTAACACCAATTATGTGTTAACTATTTGGGCTATACAAAAATTTCAATATACGGCTGTCAGCAGACTGTCCATTATAGTCTGAATTCACTCCATAATTACTGATTCACTCAAGTCAGTGGATCATTAACATTTTAGGATCCAGTATATTAACATAAATTACTGATCCCATACTAGTTAATCATTACTAACCCTGATAACATTTTATTCCACAATTAGGAGTACATTCAGGAGTTAGATATTATTTACGGCAGTAGAATACTTGCCAAACACAATTAATTCTTTTGTGTTCATTTAATTTCTTATACACATAAATTCTACCAGTGTATATATTATATAAACTATAAAATCTAAAAAAAAACAAAAATACAGCACAATTATTTGCACATTACTGCACCACAATATAATCTTTGCCAACCTTTATTAGGTAGCAATTTAGGCTGTGATTGTGCTGAATTTGGCACAAACAGACTAAATAAATTTGTAGTTTCTTAAGTAGAAATTCTCACGACTAGGCTTGAGCTAGTTAGTGCCATATATATTATTCATTTTTGTGCTGACCCTATCAAGGGTGGGATTAACCATTTATTGTGTAATTATATTTTATTGCATATTTCTATGTACATCTTTGAGTGCTACTGTAAGTTCACTACCCATCCAAGGCTGATTTTGAAGAGCTAAGCTGAGGAACACCTGTAGTGAGACCAAGATACCACTCAAATCTTAGTTGCTTATTATTAGGTAGGTAGCTGTTACGGCCCTCTCGGGTCGCAACTGGGTTTGTACTCTGATGTCGTTAGAGGAAGGGTATCCGGCCCCAAGCCAGTAGTGGCTTTCAAGGGATGAGATCCGTGACGCAAATAAAATAAAAGGGGAAGGGAAAGAAAGGCAAAAACTTAATATAATATAATCACCACCACCAATAAATAACATATAAAAGGTTACACAGGGGGAGGGGTATTAACACTTATTTACACTGTCGTCTTCTTCTGAAGACTCTGGATCCTTTCGATGCCAAGTTCTCGGTGCTCTCGTGGCCTCACGACGAATCCTTCCAAAAGCTGAGTCTACCCCGGCCACAGGCCAGCCAAAACACAGTTCCATTGGGGGCACCGCCGTGGAGGCCGTCAACCACAAGTCCAGCAAACTGCTGGCAGGTTCCGGATCAGCAACGCTGTTCAGGCCACTCCACGAGCGATACTAGGGTTGCGCCCTAGTCAGGAGCCTCGTGTGATACCACAGATCACTCTCCTGTCCACAATACCCCAGTGGTTAATCGTCTCCAGCAGTCGGTCCCGGGTATGACAATCCTCAACTGCCGCTTCACAGGCAGGGTAACACCACAGTGTTCATCCGGGAGGCGACTCACAGCTGCTGCAGCAAAGCACTTGGTATGGGGACGGCTGCCTTGGGTAGACTGACTCAACTTTCCTTACAGCAGTCCCAGGTCGACTCTGTAAGCAGACACGTCATCAATAACAGGGACACACTAAAGCACCTCACTTACAGGCTCAGACACAAATGCCCGACGTATCCACTCCATAGATGGCGTTGTTGTCTGAGCACCACCTCACCAGAGGTCAGCGGCGGCTGTGTTGTGAGCTGAACAGGACTGGAAACCGGCCCTCGTGGCCAGTACACCCTGTCCTCGCCAGGTGTCGTCGTCCATTTGGAGGGGGTTTCGGGAGCTGACCCACAGATGGCGCGGTCGTCACTGCTCCGTGCTCGGACGCTGGATCCGGGTCCGTAACAGTAGCTAATCTCTAAATGAGGTAAATTACAATCAGCCTCAAGAAAATATCAGGCCGTCAATAATTATACCTGCTCTACAACAAGGAGCAGACACCATAGCTGTACAAGTAGCTATATAAGCCCTATATGGCTCAAATATACCACAAGAATGACTCCTCTAGAAAGGAATGCAAGATTCTTGAGAATTCTTCAAGTTCGCCTAGGAGAACTGCTTATGTTCGATTGCGGGTTCGATTCCAGCACGAGCGGGTTCGATTCCCGCACGAGCGGGTTCGATTCCCGCACGAGGCAGAAACAAATGGGCAAAGTTTCTTTCACCCGAAATGCCCCTGTTACCTAGCAGCAAATAGGTACCTGGGAGTTAGTCAGCTGTCACGGGCTGCTTCCTGGGGGTGGAGGCCTGGTCGAGGACCGGGCCGCGGGGACACTAAAGCCCCGAAATCATCTCAAGATAACCTCAAGATTATCAGATGTGACAACTGTATAGAAACTAACCCAGTTGACGTCTACAGACTAGCAAGTTCCATAAGGAACGCCAACCAAAATTATTACTCTATAAAGACTGTAATCGAGTCTCATAGGAATTTACTCCAGGTCGGTCATACTGACTCAGACAAATTACGTCTGACAGAATCTGATCTTGATGACTATGAACGTAGCGTTCAAAACAGGTTAGACCAATATAAAAGGGTGCTTGCGAGACAAGATATTCCCGAGTGGATAGAACAGATCTTTCATAGACCTACACACGAGCAAGCACCCAGCTCAGATGAAATACTTGAGCTACCTCAAGATGAGGAGAATCCTCTAATCAATACTGATCACTATTCAGGATCAACAACTGAAGTTCAACCTTCATTTTCTAACATCTCATCTAATACAACTTCATGTAATGATTTGTTTACAGAGTCTGATCAATTTTCAGACAGCTCTTCTCAATGTTCCCTGGATTCTATAAGTTCAATACATGAGGCTACTGAATTAGATAGCGCCTCACAAGAACCCAGAGAAACAAGTGAAGCTGCAGATGAAACAAGTGAAGCTGCAATAATCAGTGAATCTGACCCAGAAAATGATAAAGCTAATGCTGCAGCAGCAGCCGAAGCTGTAATTAAAGCTGAGGCTAAGCAAGAAGCCTTAAGCAACACAAGTAATGGTCACAACTGCTCACACCAGCCTTCTAAAGTAAGTGCTAACAATGAGAAGATTATTATAAATCTTGTACACCAATTATTAGATTTATCTTCACCAGAACAATCAGTTGACTCTTTACAAGCCTTTAGTTTCCAGCTTGAGTCACTGTTAAATTCCTTCAGTAAAGAGGTGGATCACCCAACTGCTGAGTGGATGGCTAAAATTATCATCCAAAGAAAATTGTCTGGTGACACACTCAATAAGTTATATTTATACCAGAAAGGTAATGCCCTGTCAATGCAGGATATATTTACAGGTTTGCGCAATATGAACAATCATACAGCAAACCAGGCACTTAATGCTTCATCTGAATGCACCAAAACTGTACCCACATCAGTTTCCTTACCTGAAACTCCTAACGTGACACTGTCACTAGGTAATAAGGTACTAATAATCAATGTAATAACAATGAGTCAAACACTGATTCATCAGTAAGGCCTAAGAGCCCCACAGGTGCTCCTAAGAGACCTAATAGTCCAAAGAGCACTCACAAGAGCTTAGTAATGGCTCCCCAGAGTACACCAAGTACTCACAAGAGAATAAATAACAAGCAAATGCAAGCAGCAAAACCATCACAACCTGCAAGTACTGTTTTACCTAAACCGGTAACCCCTAAACGCGCTGTAGGATGGGGAATGTGCTTGTTTTGCAATCAAAAACATTCTCTGTACAAATGTACTAATTACCCTAATAGAGACACCAGAGTCAGACGACTCAAACAGTTAGACAAATGTACTAGGTGTCTCAAATCACATAATGTTAATAGCTGTGACACCCCACTGAACACCTGCAATAGGTGTAGAAGGGGCAAGCATCATGCTGCACTGTGCAAATTAGTTAGGACAAATTATGTCAATCCTAGAATAGGACGTAGAGAATCTACACCAGTACAGTGCTGCAAGGTGCGAGATGTGTACAGCGTAACTTCACAAGCATCTCAAGTGGATGCTGCTTTGCCTACTGCCCAACTTCAAGTGAAGAACAGAGGAGCCAAGATCACCACACGTGGACTATTTGATCAAGGTTCCCAGAGAACTTTCATTACTCAGAAAGCAGCAGAGGCACTCAATTTACAACCAATCAGACAGGTGAAATTAAACTTGTCAGGGTTCATGATAAATCGAGGAACCCATGAATACTCAGTAGTTCAACCGCTTGTACGACTAGGTAGTCATGCCAAGGCTGTTCAAGCCATTGTTGTAAATCAAATACCTTTAGACTTAAATATTAAGGGTCTGGGGTACACAGCCCACTTCCTGCAGGAACGTGAAATTAATTTGGCTGACAACAAGTTAACGTCTGACCGCCTTAACAATGTAGATGTACTAGTAGGAGCAGAGACTATGAAGTCATCAAGCAACTTCTGTAATTATAAATTCACTAGGACCACTGGTCCACAATACTTGCACTTGAGGTTTGCCAAGAAAACCTTCTTAATACAATGTTTTCTGCACTAAGAGTTAGTGATAAATACTTGCATCAATTTTGTTTGAGTTGTTTTTCTTTCGTTTCTGCTTAATTAGTGTAGGAGCGCAGCACGAACAAACTTGCAAACTTACCAATACGTAAGTGAATCTACAGAGAACTAATAACCCGTGAAACGTTTAGGTTGGGAAAATATTACAAACTATCTTGAATAGGATTAATCGTAGCAGTAATTTAATTTCCAGCAATCTTAGGTTTCCCTTTGTTTAATGCATTATCGTTAAACATCAGCATTGTTAATTAACATGCTTCCTGAGGTCAACATAGCTCACCTTAGAATTAACGTAACAATTGAGTGCTTCCTGTTCCCCATGCGAATACGAGCTTAATATTGCTCGCCATGACAATTGAACGCTTTGATGTTCCCCATGCCACGAGCACTGCTCGCCATGATAATTGAACGATGCAATACTCTACCTCGTTAATTCGAGCTCACTGTAGCTCACCCTGTTGACATGCTTACCGAGCTTAATATAGCTCCCCATGTTAACGAGCTCACCCTGTTAACTCTGTTAACGAGCTCACTGTAGCTCACCCTGTCAACACTGTTGACGAGTTCAATATAACTCGCTCTGTTAACGAGCTCACCCTGTCAACACTGTTGACGAGTTCAATATAACTCACCCTGTTAACTCTGTTAACGAGCTCACTGTAGCTCACCCTGTCAACACTGTTGTCGAGTTCAATATAACTCACCTTGTTAACATGCTTACCGAGCTCAATATAGCTCCCCATGTTAACGAGCTCACTGTAACTCACCCTGTCAACACTGTTGACGAGCTCAATATAGCTCACCATGTTCACGAGTTCAATATAGCTCGACCTGTTAATGAACTCAATGCAGCTCCCAATGTTAATTCGAGTACATTTTGCTCACAATTAGCTTAGTCCCTTACTTAGGTAGGTTAGAAATTTAAACCATTTATTTAGGTAGGTTTAGGAACTTTAGTTAGTGTCAACTGAGTACTAGCCTAATCTGTACTCACCATTAATTACAGTTGACTATACTTATTGAGACTGATTTAATAAACTCAATTTCATGTAAAGGTGATTTCGTATTAACAAGTTTACAGTGTCAAGCCTATGAGCTGCCATTTAATTAGCTCATAAGTCAGAATGACTAGGCTACTAATCTCACTGTCGACTCAGAATCTTCCTTGATTTTAATGAACAAATCTTTTCCGTTCTCTAAATTTCCACTATCTTAGCTAGTTAGCAAATTAGTTGTACCATCAGTCAGAATGACTACTGCACGGCAGTGCACATTAAATTAAATTTCCTCATTTGATTTTGGGGTGATCATGATGCTGCGTGATGTTGTTGTCTAGTAACTCAATAGTTACAAGTCACAGCGACCCTAGACAGTGACCTTACTGTAGTGTCATAGTCTCCTTGATCTTGAATGACCCAATAATACTTTACTGTATAATAATGTAAAATACAACTTATACAATAGTGTTATCAGTTCTTAGGAACTTTTTCTGAGTTTACCTACGATTCAGCAGCTACGTAATACACCATTACATGTCACTGCGACCCTAGTTGTTGAGTTTATTGTAAGCTTTAGAGAGTTCCTGATTACCGATAACTTAATCATTTAATGTTTCAACATTTAATACATGTTTCCACTAGAGCAGTTGTTCAACAATGCAAGCGGAAACTACAAGCCTATTATAGCTCTAACTAAGGGCAAATAACTTCCCATCCAATTTAAGTAATCATGATGATACTGTGTTGTGATGTCCAGTAACAAAACAGTTACAAGTCACAATGACCCAGAACACTCACATCACAGTAGATTCTCCGTTATTTGAATTGTATGATTTAATTCTTAATTGTTGTATAGGCTATAAATAACATTATTTGTCTAGAGTATCTGAGAGTTTACAGACTTTGAGACTTAGTAACATAAACATTACATGTCATAGCGACACCAGTCACAGAGTTTATTGTAAGCTTTCTTAGTTATTAGCTTTAGATAATTCATAATAACATGTTCCATTTAACATGAAATCTGCAAGACTTAAGTTTCTTGTATGTCCTTGACAAATACGGGACATTCGTTATGTGTGTACTAACATACTAACATACTAATATTAATACCAACTTCGGGATGGGTACGTCAGTACTCCCCATTACTCTGCGACCTGATAAATCTCCCCCCGGAGTTATGTTGGAAATTTCCAACACTAATACAACACAGTTGTATTATTATTAATTATTACTAAAATCTACTAATTGCTGTAGTAACTAAAATTAACCAACCGTAGAATCCACATGAACCAATAATTGTATCTGTACCATAATGCTAGAATTCTTAAGTAACCAGACACCAGTATTTCGTCAGATTCTACCATAATAAACACATTTATATCCAGTGTGTCAGAGAATTGAGTTTGATTCTCTAAAAACAACAGTGTTCTGTGTGATAATTATTTACCGATAACCTGACTCCCAAATAATGCCAAATTAAGCGTTTCTAGTTACAACTGTTATCTGGTAATAAATTTAACGTCACACGTGAATGCCCTGGAGAGAATTAATATCATTCTCCATTGCTCGTTTAACATCGTAGACCAAGCAAATAATAATATTTAACTCCCTAGAATTATAAACCCGTCATTATCCCAACGTTTTAGCCGCAACTGCGAGAAATAATATTATTTGTAGTACATAATTTGTGTGGCGGAGGGGGGGAAGGGAAACGCCATATTGCTGGGAGAGCGTGTGGAGGCGTCAACGAGAGAGGAAAGTCGCCACTGTACGGTGTGAAGATTAGTTGTGGAATTGAGCAGCTTGTTTGGTGTCAATGTCACAGGATATATCGTGGTGAATCGTCAACGAGAATTAACTTGACATTCAGCCCGGAACTTGTCAATTTGTTCCGTGTAATCCCTCGTGACCGGCCAGAGAGGCGCGTCGACATCTAGGCCAGGCTAAACGCCACGTGTTCGCTGTTACGACGCTAGAGCTTAGGACGCGAGCTTCGGCAAGCTTCAACTTACACAGTGCCCTATTAGCTAAGTACACTTATTCCCTTTAGATGCATCATTAGAGATAGTTTACAGCAGGGTAGCTTGTCGTCACGGCGAGCGACATAAATAAAACACATGTTAGTATAATTTTCCACTCTCCATTTCCAATTTCTTGAATATAGAGATTTAGCAGCCTAATATGTTGCTACGTAATATATTTTGATTTACAGCTTGCGTGTGAAGAATTCCCCGAGCTGTTACTTTCCCGTGTTATTCATCTCCCAGTGTTCCATAATGAATTCCGGAGATTTCGAGGATGATTCATGACTGATGTCTTGGAAAACGTCTTCAAGCTAAGACCCTTTTCCGTATTCCATTATTTAAATTATCTGTATTGAATTATTACTATTGATCACTGTACACTGGATTTAACACATGTTTATTGTAATTATTAATTTCTGATATTCATAATCTATGTTCTTATTGATGACAAATTCTCTATTGATTCTCTAATTGGTCATAGGATTAGGTTATTACGTAATGAACTGGTGTACGAACCACACTAGTTCCTAGACATATATGAAGTTCTAGCAATAACCCCCCAATGTAGGTGTTTGAGGCTTTGATTCAATTAAATTATATATACAGCCCATTAATTATTCAAGTGATTATATTTTCCAGTATTTATCCATAGTTACTGGTTCCTCTAGGAATTTCCAATAATCACATTTTATTAGTTTCCCTCTTTACTATAAAAGCGGGTGGTCCTTCGTAATTGATTTCATTACATTAATAATTAAATAGTCAAGCCCCAAATGTCCCACACTTCCCCATCCATATAGACTTGTTCGCCTGAAGGCATGATGTTAAGTATCTCATTAGTAAATACAGAGATAAAATATTTATTAAAAATACTACTCATCTTTACGTCTTTATCAGTTATCTGACCTGTCTCAGTTTTTAATGGACCTATCCTTTCTCTAATCTTTGTTCGATATAACTGAAATAATCTTTAGGTTTTGTCTTTGCTTGTCCTGCTATGAAAACATCATAGTGTTTACTTTGCTCTCCTTATCTCTTTTTAACATTTCTAACCAGATGGACGCATTATTGTTCTAAACTGACTTCCTCATTCGTAATTCTTTTGTACCAAGCTCTCTTACTACCTTTAAGGTTCTTCAGATCCTTTGTTATCCATTTCGGGTCATTATTATTCGATCTATTCAAATTGCATGGTATACTAATCAGTATAATTAGTATACTGCTACATGGAGTTGAGATTGCGAAATCGGATTGTGAAAGGAATTTGAGAGTTATGATTATTAAGAATTTAAAAAACTCTAAAAAATCACATGAGACCAGAAGGCATGGCAGGATGGGCAGAATACCCCCTTTGAAAAGCAGAGGTGCAACAGGTACTCAGAGAGAACTATCAACATCAGAGGCCCGAGGCTGTTCAACACGCTTCCACTACACATAAGAAGCATAACTGTCCAACCCCTCTCAGTTTTCAAGAGAGAGAACTCGATAAGCACCTCCAAAGGATACCTGATCAACCAGGCTGTGATTCATATGTCAGGCTGCAAACAGCCACGTCAGACAGTCTGGTTGACCAATCCATCAACGAGAAGGCCTGGTCGACGACCGGGCTGTGGGGACGCGAATCCCCGGAAACACCTCAAGGTAAGGTACTACATTCATGTGCTTTGCTTAAAATATTTGTATATGTTATATTTTGAATCCACATTGAAATCCCTTTTTACATCACCCATCGCTGGGTTCATATCTATCTGCATGACCGGCCCACCGACTATAGGCTTTTCAGTCTATTTCACCCCAAAAAATTCTTAGGCCCCTAAAATCAGCTTTTCAAAAATCAGGCACTTTTAACAGAATTTTCTCCCTCAAATCTATTCCATTGTATACTAAATCTGATTTCTTTGTGATCTCTGTTTCCTAGTTCACTCACTATTTCAATGTCATTAATTTGCATTTCTCTGTTAGATAACACTAGGTTTAAAATATTATTTTCACGCGTTGGTTCCTTAATGCGTTGCTTAAGGAAGCAATCGTCAATTAATTCTAGAAAATCTTTTGCTTCATTATACCCTGTTCTGTTAGGCCAGTTTATTCCACTAAAATTAAAGTCACCCATGACACGAATACTGTTTCACCTAGATGTTCTAGATATTTCATCCCATAAAGGCTTTGCTTCCATTCTATATACGTTTAGTGGCCTGTATATAACTCCAATTATAAGATGTTTAGATTTTTCGTTTATTATTTCTAGACATAAGGTTTCTGTGTGTGGCTGTGTTCTGATTCTCTCTTTGAGACTACATTTCAAATTTTCCTTAACATATATTGCTACTCACCTGCTCCTCGTCTAAAATAATATCTATCCGAGTGAAGTAGTTTAAATTCGTTTATAGGTTTGTAAACATAAACACAGGTTTGTGTTCAAGGGATCTTCCGGCGTTAAGTGGTATTCTTATTATTCGTGTGCGTCTGTAGACCTATTATTTCATTATTTGGACTTATGCTTTCAAGATCACAACCCTCTGCACGTTTGCTCATGCAAACATTTACAAAGCTCAATTTTGCAGGTGTGCCTACAATACATATGGGAGGAGCGGCGATGGCGTCCAACTTTTAACTTGATCACTATCGGTGTCAGTGACTCACTCATCCTTGCAAAAGACGAAGTTTTGGAATGCCTATTTGCTCCCGAGCACCACGACGCCCTTCAACCTGCCGACCTTCATCTCGCACCTCCATTGAAGTCATCACAAAGGATGTAACATTTTCGTCGGGAACGAAAAGCAACTGCATCGTTGGACAGTCCCTGCCGACACCTGGGAAAGCACCAACGAACGGAACTTTGTCTCTTGTGGTCAAAGCTGAATTTAGGATAGAACGACCAAACTCGGATTCTGAATATATGGACATCATGCAAGCAAGCACAAAATATGCCTCAACTCTCAAATAAGAAGAGGACCGGAACCTGGCACTGCTTGTGGTCGAAGATAAAATCAGGTAGAACAACGGATATTAATGTCTTACACAAAGTGCGACATTCTGTAACGCTACGGAAACAACTACATGCAGACCGGATCACATCACATTACACGGGAGCATACTTGTTAATTTCAGCCGCTGTCTAATTTAATAACATGTCAAAGTATTGGAGAATATGTACCTCTTATTTTCAGGGAAACCTTATTGTTTTTTAATATCATTTTTGAGCATACAGACATTCATGCAAGCCCGCACAAAACTGCCTTAGCTCTCAAGAAAGAAGAAAGCTTGGAAACCAGCGTTCGCAAGACAGATACACCTTCACGCTACAGTCAAACGAGGAGACGCCAAAACACTCATCACACCTGGGACTGAGGATACTATGCATCCCTCACCATGGTTACGCATTAAGAACGACTTAGGCAGAAGAGCTCTTACAAGCGCTCTCTTCCCCACAGCCTGGTGGGTATACAAAGTTGGCTGCCAATCGGCAAACAATCCTCGGCTCGCCTACAATACCCATGCGAGGAGCGATGAAGGCAAACGACATTCTGCTCAACACAATCAATGTCGGTGCGAACTCATCCATACAATCAACAAAGTTTTGGAACAACTATTTTGTTCCAGAGCACGTCGACGCCCTGCAACCTGCTGACCTTACTCTCATCCCCCCAACGACGGTATCCGGGAGGATGCAACATTTTCGTCAGGCACTCCATCATCTTCATCATTGCCCAGCTAACTCCGACATCTCTGAAGGCACCAATGACGGGAACCCGACCCTGCTTGTGGTCAAAGCTGAATTCAGCAAGAACAACGAAATCCAATATACAACAGCAAGGGCAACATTCTCTTCCACTTCGGAATCAACCACCTTCATACCAGATTGCGACAAATTGGTCCTGTTTCAAGGGCTATACACTATTACTAACATATCAAAGTATTTGAAAATTCTGTACCTTTTTCATTTTCAGGAAAAACTGTTTTGTTTTTAATGGTAGAGTTTGAATATACGGACATTCGTGGAAGCCCACAGAAAAAATGCCTCAACTCTCAAGTAAGGAAAAAGCTTACAAACCAGTTATACTTCACACTCCACGCGAACATAAGCCCAGTCACATAAGAGGACTCCACATGCGCATCACACCTGGTATTGAGGATACTCCGCATCCTTTATCATGGCTACGCATTAAGAACAAACAAAGGGGACCTTCTCCACGACTCTCCCAAGGACGCTACGACCCGTGGAGAGTCGTAGACTACAAACTTCAAGCACTCTCTCCTTCAGACTTGTAGACACCCTAATGTTGGCCGCCACTCGATGAACAACCAAGGTACGTTACAAAACCTTTGTGAATTACCGCCCGACCTACAAAGTCTGTGCGAGAAGTTGGTCGCTAAAAGAGCAACGCCCAACATATCCCCATCAGGTGGGGGCTCCTTCAAGTCCCTATTCTTCTTTTGGAGCCGTGTTCTGTCTGCATTGCAGAATTGGGGTTTGCACGACAGTTGCTTTGCTGGTGGGGGAACCTCTGCCAGAACCCCCCATCGTGAAACCCACCTTACTATTATGTCTCATCTGGTCGTCTCTTTCTTCAAATCTCAACTCCCTTAGCTGGGCCTGCGCCCCTACGTTAATCTTATATACACCTCCTTTTGTACAGTAATTGGCAACTCCCATTTTACACTACAAGCCTAGACTCGTTTATCGTTTCCATCGTTATACAAATTTTGTTTCAACTTACGATTAATATCATATTGTAAAATCATGTAAACATTAGCGCATTGACTTCTCACACGTTTCCCCCTCCCCGCTCAGCTCGTTGTCGCCGTCTGGGGGCTTAGTGGGCGGCTGCTGGAGTGTGATGCTCCTTGGGACAGTCCTCTGTCCTTTTCTAGCCTTGTGCTCCTGCTGCCGTCCTCTCCAATTCTGCTGGGCATCTTTTCCTTTTCCTTCTGTTTCGTTTTTCTCCCCCCTCTTCTCCTATCTGCTTGCCGTTTCCTGCCGACCTTTTGCTCGTTCTGGTTCTTCCCTTGGACTTCTTCTACTTTGACGCCCGGGTGCTTGAGGAGGCATACTCTTGCACCCGTAGAACTGCAGTACCCGACGTCGAGAGCGAGGGGAACCTTTTATTGTCAATCCCCACTTCGTCACTGAACCCGATCTCGACGGACTGTCGGTTTCTTAAGGTGGCGTTTGTGGGGCGTATACTCACGACGCACCCCTAGGAGGCCCCGACAAGATCGGCGATAGCTTCTTGTTGGGTGTCCTGCCTCTAATTGTGGCTCCATGGTGGGTGTGGGGGCACATTCGTGAGTGAATTCGTAATTTCGTCAAGATGATAACCCCTGTTTCGGCTGCTTCTGGCTTACCTTTTCAGGCTCGTGGGGTGGGCGACCAAGCCCCCGAGTCGGTCCGTATTGGAAGACCGGGCTCTGTAGCCTCCGCTGCATTGGGCCCCGACCTTGCTCCTCCTTTGGCCTCTCTGACTCCTTCCCCTGGCTCCCCTCCCTCTGTGGTTGGGTCGAGCCCCAAGCCCCCAGTGGTGACTACCTCGTCCCCTGGCGCGGCTCCTTCTCTAGTTGTAACTACTGCGCCTTTTAACCCCTCTCTCTCTGGGGGTTCTCACCGCCGTTCTCGTCACGGCCGCCCTCGCTCGATTCCTTCCAGTTCTGCTACCTATCAAGCCTTGTTTGGTCCCGCTTCGTGGGCCAAATATTTTGATCTCCTCCCTCTTGATTCTGCGCCTCCTGACGATTTCTCCCTTCATCGACATCTCATTGATTCCGTGGATGCCTCCATTACTTTTAACCCCACTCGTCTCGGTACGCGTGTCGTTGCTGCTCCTTCTCAGGATGCTGCTTCCCGCTTGGCTGCCTTATCCTGCCTTGGCGAGACCCCCGTTCGGGTCTCGAAGAACGTTCAGTTGAATGCCAGTGTTGGCACTATTTTGCTCCCGCCCCATGTTGCGACCGGTGTTCGGGACCTACGCGGCTGCCACGACGATATTCGACATATCCTCGCTGCCCAGGGCCATTCTATTCTCCAGGTGGACACGTTTACTCGTCCCCCTCGTGGTAGTCGCCGTCAACCCCTCCGGGTTGTGAAGATTACCTTTGATGGTAGGACCCTTCCACCCTCTGTCATTCTTGCTGGTGCCAGGTGCTCTGTCCAGGAGTACATTCCTTCTCCTCGGCTCTGCAACAAGTGCTGGAGGTTTGGGCATGGTGCCCTCCGCTGCTCCGGGACTGTCTCTCTCTGTCCTTTGTGTGGTGGCGAAGGTCACTCTAAGTCGGAGTGCGCTTCTCCCCAGGCTCGGTGCCTCAACTGCGGTGAGGCCCATCCTACCTTCTCCCGTGCGTGTGTCCATTACAAGCTTGAGGCAGCCGTCCTCAACTTGAAGCACCGGGAGCGTTTATCTTTTCCTGAGGCGAGGCGCCAGGTTCGCCGGCTCCCGCCTTATGCTAATATCTCTTATGCTCGCGTGTTGCGCTCTTCCTCTCCTCGTCCTTCCCGCCTTCCTCAGACTCACAACCGTTTCCAGGCCTTGGACCCTGATGCGCCCACTGCCCCCTCCTCTGTCCCTTTGGGTTCTCTCCCGAAGGATCCTCCTCCTGGTCCTCTGTCTGGGGTTCCCCTTCCTTCTACCCGGTCTGTCGTGTCTTCTGTGTCTCCTTCCTCGTCCCCCTCCGATCCTCCTTCCCATCCTCTTCCTCCATCTATCGGCTCTCCACGCCGCCTGTCGGTGCGGGCGGATGTCCATCGCTCTCCTAACGGCCGTCGTGTGTGCTCTCGTTCGGCTTCTCCTGTTGAGACACTGGACTCCGTTGCCCGGTACGTAGTTGCTGGGACACCGGTCTCTTTACGTCAGAAGCGTAAGCCTGGCTCCTCTCCTTCCTCTTCCCCGGCGGGTAAGAAGGCTTCGCTTTCTTCCTCAGCTCCTCCTTCTGGCTCTGTTGCTCCTTCCGCTCCCGTTTCAGTGCTTGCGCCCCCTGTTCCTGCTATGGAGGTTTCTTTGGCCCCTGCTTCCCTTTCGGTTGCTGCTCTTGCTGGGGTGCGCTCCTCTCTTTCTACTCCCCCTCTTCCTGCTGCTGTCCTTGACTGCTCCTCTCCGTTGTCTCCTCCTCCTCCTCCTCCGGACCCTGCCCGCCCACCTCTGATCTGTTCTCCCGTTTCCTTCCCTCCGTCTTTGCTCAGTTTACCCATGCCCCCTAACCCTGACTTTGCTGACCCTGATCCCGACCCTGATATTCTTTAACGTGCTCTGTTGGTCTTTCGCCTTTGTTTCTTCCTTGTTCTCTGTTTTTGTCCTTTCTCTTCTCGTCGTTGTCCATTCTTCAATGGAACGTTCGAGGTTATTACGCCAATTTCCTCGAACTCCAACTTCTGGTTTCGCGGTTTTCGCCCCTTTGTGTCTGTCTCCAGGAGCCGATGCTTGGTGCTCGTCCTGGTCGTTTTCGTGGCTATTCCTTTCTCTCCCCCCCCCCAGCCATTGCTGGGGCTTCTAATTCTTCTGCTCTCTTGATTCGGGCTGATGTTCCCTTTGTTCCTTTACTTTTTCCTTCGCCTCTCCATTGTTCTGCTGCTCGTATCTTTGTGGGGAAATGGTACACAGTTTGTTCCATTTATCTCCCCCCGAGTGTCCCGCTCTCTCTTCCTGATTTGAAACACCTCCTAGACTCCTTGCCGGAGCCTGTGCTCCTGCTGGGTGACTTCAATTGTCGTCATTCTCTTTGGGGTGACGTTCTGACGAATACCCGGGGTCGCCTCCTTGAGCCGTTTCTCCTCTCTTCTTCCCTGTCTCTTCTGAATTCTGGTGAGCCCACTCATTTGGACTCTCGAACTCGCACCCTTTCTTGTCTTGATCTTTCTCTCTGCTCTTCTTCTCTTTACTTAGATTTCACATGGCAGGTTCTTGATGACCTCCATGGAAGTGATCATTTCCCCATCCTTGTTTCCTTTTTCTCTTTTCGCCCTTCCCTCTCTTTCCCTAGGTGGCAGTTTGCTAAGGCGGACTGGACCCTATTTTCCCTCAGTGCTACTCTCTCTGACCTCTCCCTTCTGCCCCTCTCTCGCGCTCTCCTCCTGTTTCATGACACTGTCTTCGACGCTGCCCTCCGCTCTATTCCTCGCTCTTCCTCTCGGGGTCCACGGAAGTGCGTTCCCTGGTGGAATGCGGACTGTGCTCGGGCTGTCCGCTGTAAGCGTGCAGCCTGGAAGAAGCACCGCCGTAGGCAGACGACCGATTCTTTTCTTTTCTTTCGGAAAGCGAGTGCGGTGGCCCGTAGGGCCATCCGTACGGCTAAACGTGAATGTTGGGCATCTTATGTCTCGACAATTACGTCCGAAACCCCTCTGGCCCAGATCTGGAAGCGTATCCGCAAGATAGCGGGTAAGTTCGTTCCCGATGTTTCACCGGTCCTTCACCTCCATGATACTCTTGTGGCGGACCCGTTGCAGGTCGCTTCCGAACTGGGTTCCCACTTTTCTTCTGTTAGCTCTGGTCTTCATCTTCCCCAATCTTTCCTTCTTCGTAAACCTGTCCTTGAGTCTCGTCCTTTAGATTTCTGCACTCATCTTCAGCTTCCCTATAATGATCCCTTCTCTCTCTCTGAACTTCGTTCTGCCCTAGCCCTCTGCGGTTCTACGGCGGCGGGCTCCGATGGTATTCATTATGAGATGCTTCGCCATCTCCCTCCGAGCACGTCTCAGTATTTACTGAGTCTGTATAATCGGATCTGGGAGTCGTCGTCAGTCCCTGAGGACTGGCTCGATGCCGTTGTCCTCCCTGTTCGCAAACCGGGGTCTCTGGGTACTTCCCCTAAGGACTTTCGCCCTATTGCTCTCACAAGTTGTGTCTGCAAACTCTTTGAACGTATGGTTAACGTTCGTCTGATGTGGTTCCTGGAACACCATCACCTCCTCTCCCCTTCTCAATTTGGTTTCCGCAAGTGCCGCAGCACGACAGATGTCCTGGTGAACTTGGAGGTCTATATACGTACTGCTTTTGCTGCGAAGACCTCCGTTGTTGCCGTCCTTTTTGACCTAGAAAAGGCTTACGACACCACTTGGCGTTATCATATCCTATCTCAACTTCATTCTTTTGGCCTTCGTGGTCATCTCCCTCTCTTTCTCCGCAGCTTCCTCTCTCGTCGTTCCTTTCGGGTGCGCCTTGGTACCGCTCTCTCTCCCTCTTTTCAACAATACGAAGGTGTGCCCCAGGGTAGTGTTCTGAGCACTACTCTTTTTCTGGTTGCCCTCAATGGTCTTCTTTCCTCTCTTCCTTCTGGTGTCTTCTCCGCTCTCTATGTCGATGATCTTACCCTTTGTTGTCAGGGTGATGATTCGCCTCTCCTTCAACGCCGGCTTCAACTTGCGATTGATGCCGTGTCGTCTTGGGCCACAGGTCATGGCTTCAAGTTCTCTACTTCTAAGACTTGTGCCATGACTTTTACGCGGAAACGGGTTGTTCTTCGTCCCTCTTTGTCACTTTATGGTCATCCCCTTGAATACAAAGATTCCGCGAAGCTTTTGGGGTTATTCCTTGACACTCGTTTGTCTTGGTCTCCCCATATCTCTTACCTCCGTGTTGAGTGCTCTAAGTCCCTTACCCTCCTTCGGGTCTTGTCCCATACTTCTTGGGGGGCAGATAGGCGCACTCTCCTTGCTTTACATTCCTCTCTCGTCCTGTCTAAGCTCGATTATGGTTGCCCTGCTTACTCGTCTGCTTCTCCTTCTACTCTTCGCCGTCTTGATGCTTTGCACCATACTGGGTTGCGCCTCAGTTCTGGTGCCTTTCGTTCGACTCCCGTCCTTAGCTTGTATGTTGACACTGGCTTCCTGTCTCTCCAGGACCGCCGTGATCGCTACTGTCTTCGCTATCTTGCGCGGTCCTTGCAACATCCTTCCTCTCGTCTCTGTCGTGCTTTAACTTTTACCCCTCCTGCGGTTCCTGTTCCTCTTCACCACCTCCCTCTTTCTGTCCGGTTATCTCGCCTGCAGGATTCTCTTTCCGTTCGTATTTCTGATGTTTCTCTTCGTGTTGTTCCTTCTTTGCCCCCGTGGAGGGTCCCTCTTCCGCGGTTTTGTACGTCCTTGACTCGTATCACTAAAGCTTTTACCCCTCCTACAGTTCTAAAACGCCTTTTCCTCGAGCTCTTTTCTTCTCACTCCCGCTCCGTTTCTGTCTTCACCGATGGGTCTAAGTCGGCGGACGGTGTTGGCTACTCTGTTGTTTTTCCTGATCGCACTTATATGTGTCGCTTACCTCCGGAGACTAGCATCTTTACAGCGGAACTTTATGCTATTCTCCATGCTCTTCGTCTCCTGCTTTCTCGTTGTCAGTCTTCCTTTGTGGTTGTTGTTGACTCTCGTAGTGCCCTCATGGCTCTCGGGTGCTTTAATCCAGTTCATCCGGTAGTTGTCGAGATCCAGCATTGGCTGTTTCTCGTTCACAGTAAATTTAAGTCGGTTGAGTTTTGTTGGGTTCCCAGCCATATTGGCGTGTCTTTAAATGAGCGTGCGGATGCTGCCGCTAAGGAAGCTGTCCGCTCTTGTCCCATCTCTCGTAAAGGCATTCCGTATTCCGACTTTTACCCGGTTATCCATTCCTCAGTCCTTACCCGTTGGCAGGCTTCTTGGTTGTCTGTTACTGGTAACAAGCTACGTACTCTTAAATGTTGTGTTTCCTCGTGGCCGTCCTCCTTCCACCGTAACCGGCGGTGGGAAACAGCTCTAGCGAGGTTGCGTCTTGGCCATACTCGCTTAACCCATGGTCACTTGATGGAGCGCCGCCCTGCTCCTTATTGTCCTAGTTGCATTGTCCCTCTTACGGTCGTGCATGTCCTTCTTGAATGTCCTGACTTCCAGGACGAGCATGTGTCTTGCTTTCCGACCGCCCCTCGCGGTCACCTGTCCCTCGATAGAATTCTTGGTGACTCGGATACTTTTGATATCGTTCGCCTTATGCGTTTTTGTTCTCGTATTGGCATCCTTGGTGATATTTAGCGCCCTCTGATTATTTTGCGTATTTGATGGTGCTACATAGCCTTCCCGGTTTGGTGCCTTCTTTTGATAATTACTTACTTACTTACTTCTCACACGTTTTATTTCACTTACAATTATTGTAAGTATTACAAGTATTATAAGTTTTATTATATTTAGTTTACACTACAAGCTTACACTTATTTATTATATTCACTGTTATTCAACGTTTGTTTCAACTTACGATTTATTTTTATTACTATTTTCATATTGTTAAATCATGTAAACATTAGAGCCACGTGTTTGTATCATACAATTATTATTGTTAGAAAGGAAAACTAAAATAAAATATAATAAAATATACAAACCCCTTTTAGGATTTTGCTCAAACCTCCGAAAATATTAATTTAACCCCAGTGTTATTTCTCAATATGTGAGTGTAGGCCTTGGTAAATATATACCTTTAGGCCTACAGTGTTAGAATTACTCATAATCAAATGACTACCCAAATATTATAAGACAAAAGAAAATATTATAAGAAGAAAGAAAATATTGTAAGCACAACTAATATTTTTGGCTAATAATCAGTAACGCAATAGAAAGCCTGCAAATAAATTAATATTTTACAGGCGATGAGTCACAATAACGTGGCTAAATTATTACGTGACCTAACATAAGCTTACCCTTCCATTTATCTTTTTTTCTCTTTCCTTTTCTTTCTCTCCTCTCTTTTTTCTGTTCATTGTTTTTTCTCTTACGTTCCCTTACTATCCTCCTCTTATTCCTATTACTATCTCCTCTCATTCGGTGGTTTTAATAGGAGCTGCCTCGTACGGGCCAATAGGCCCTCTGCAGTTCTTATTCCTACTACTATCCCCTCTACTACATCTTACTTTGCTCCTCACCGCTCTTGCCTATTTATTGCCTGCATCTACTTCCTCATCACAATCGACTTGAGAATGGTCCAGGACGGACCGAAACGTCGTCGTCCCTTCACCTTCTAGTGTGTGGTTTGGTCAACTTAACATTTTAATATAATTATAAACAAAGAGAGTTAGTGAAAATAATTAAAATAAATATTAAAGCTCAGTGAGTCGTCACATCAATTTGCTCCATAGGGAGCGTAGCTGAAGGTTCAGTCAATAGATGGCGCTGTTATGGTGGTCTTGGCAGCTTTTGTGGGGAACTTTCTACCTTTCCCCTAAAGAGTTTGGTGTTTAGTCAACGAGGTGCCCGGCCCGCCTTCAACCCTCAGTCAGTCCACTGTTGTCTGTGTGGTACCTTCTCTTCTACTTTAAGTGTTGTTAAAGGTTGGTTTTAAGTTAAATGTAAGATAAAGTTCTCTACTGATATAGTTTTTTGTTGTAATTTTATTATTCGTGTAATTGGTAGTTTAATACGTATTTATTTCATTGATATGGGTTAAAAGTAGTATCTTAATTTGTATGCTTGGGACATTATCCAGGCGATTTTATTAGTGATATTGAAAGAATACGGTGGAAGGGTATAATAGGTGGAGATTAACCAGATACTTAAACTTGGTGATATTAAATTCGTCAAAGGGAATATTTTAGGTTAGCTTAACTACTAGGCATGTGAGCAAAATATTTTAACCAGAGTAACGGGTATACTCGACTATACCCCACACGTGGTCAGCAACATGAAATGAAATATAGTACTAGTGATTTAAGAAAAAAAATATGCTTGAAATTTCGTTACTGAGAGTAATTCCAGATGTAACAAATCTGAAGTTTTGAAGACTTAAAATAGTTTGTTTTGTCAAAGTTCCGGATTACTTACTTAATCAAAAATATGATGGT
Organism: Procambarus clarkii; assembly: GCF_040958095.1. Taxonomy (NCBI): domain Eukaryota; kingdom Metazoa; phylum Arthropoda; class Malacostraca; order Decapoda; family Cambaridae; genus Procambarus; species Procambarus clarkii. The sequence continues at coordinate 10,317,018 of NC_091203.1, read as the reverse complement.
TAAATAACTCGATTGATTGACACTTCTGAGTTAGGCTTCATAAATTTTAGCCTCGGCGGCTAAAAATTTAATAGAATGTCTTTTGAAAATACCAGTTTCCGTTTTATAACTACTAAACATTAACCTTTTGAATATTGCCTGACAATCATTAAACATAACATTAGAGGCCGCGTTAATAACGACTGAATTAGTTAAATGGAACTTTAAGTTGTAATCTTCACTTCACCTGAAGTTATTAAACTGAATAGTTATCATTGCCCAATTGGAATCATTAAATTTAATAAACTGTGTTGTCTTCAAACAGTTTTAAGCTTTTAAATATCTGTATTGAGTAATGTGGAAAGTGTGCTTGGCCGTTCATAAATTGCTAAACCGTAAAGTTTCGTTAAGTGGTCTAATGTCGAAGTACCCAGTCTTTACCTTCTGGACGCCTCGGTATCCCACTACTTTCCCAACCATCTTTAATTATCTGCCCGGCTTCAAAAACTTGATTATAACTAATTGTTGTACTAGTGACAAATTCCAAACATTTGTCTCTAGTTGTCAGTCGGTGATGAACCACTCGGTATTATAACGTCAGTTATGTTAACAATTCAAAGTAAATCTGATGGTGTATGGTCATGGTAACCAAAAACACTATTGTGATTTGATTTAAAAGTGCATTTTTTCTACACAGATGGCGGTATTTGCTCTACTAATCCTCGGTTGCATCGCCCAGGTAATTGCCAAATTACTGTATTCTCAAATAACTAATAATAATAATAATAATAATAATAATAAAAAAAAAATGACTAATAATTGCTCGCCAACAGATCCTGGGTCAGGCATACCAACCTTACGGCACCCACGCGCCCCTACCAGTCGTTACCCCCACAACCTCCACTGTAACCACTGAGGTTGGTAACCATGCATTACTTTTCTTAACCAAATTGTTATTTATACTTTAACAAAGTAATGTATAATATTGCAGACTACCCTGACCCACACTCTGCGGGAGACTACAACCTCTGACGTCTGGGTTACTGAGCAGACAGCGATCACCCTGACAGTCGCCCAGACAACCACCCAATGGGAGTTTGTTCCTCAGCAGCCACAGACGGTGACCTCTGTGATAAGGGTCACCTCCACACCAGTAGTGTTGGTGACTGCTACGGTGGGGGTCTACCCAGTGAGCACAATGGTCTCCGCCTACAGTCAGTTCGTCACCACAACAGATACTCTTAAATACTGGCAGACTATAACCCACGTGGCTGTCGCTCACGAGGTAAGTTTGTAGTCTTTAACTTGTGCAAGTGTTCATTTACTTAATTACACAAACTTCAATAATGTTTGTATTTGCAGATCCAGACGGTCCCTGTGGTAACTACACAAGAACTCTTCCAGGAAATAGTAACTACAATCACCCAAATAGTAACTACTACGGTTACTTCCACCACCGCCAGATACTATGCTTAGAGGGATTATAGATAATTTAATTGGCATAGCATTGCAATTTAAAACGGAAATTTTTTTAAATTATGGAAGATGTTTTTATTTAAATTCAAAGGGAAATAAAATCTTTGAATAGTTAGTTGTATTAGTAGTAATGTTTGACTCCCTCGTAACTATGGAATCCCTCTGGTTACTACTAGTTAAATTACTAGTTCTTCTACTAGGATGAGCTGGTTAAAGGACAAAAAATAGTATTTCTATTAAGCCACCTATCAAAAGTTCGACGTCTACTCTATTGGAATCTGTAACGGTCTGATCAGGTGCATGCTCGAGACCCCTAAACGTTTCTTGGTACTTCTGCATTGAGCTCATAAGTTTATATATAATTTTTCGGTAGTGAAATATGTCTTCGAAAGTTAGCGAGGCGAAAATCTCTTGCGCCTTCCCTCACAACTGACCTTGCATAATGGCCACCCAAAAAATCCTTGCCCCCTTTAAACTAGTAGCTAACGTTGAAAAGTGCAAGAAAAAAATTCGGGGTCCTTCAAATGAAATTTGAATTATTCAAACTCTTTACGGAAGTAAAGTTCACTACTAGAACATGTTTAAGAACCCTTACCACTAGCAGCAGCTGCTTCTTGCTTTTTCTCCTAAAGACTTATCAGGGCTTTGGCAATCTGTTTAATTCTAACGCTGCTCATCTCTGCTTGCTACTACACCCCCTCCCTATCCAGCTCGTTGCTACCGTGGAGGGGCTTGGTGGGCGGCAGACGGAGTGTGATGCTCCTTACGACGTTCCCCTGTCCTTTTGTAGCCTTGTGCTCCTGCTTACATAGTCTTCCCAGTTTGGTGCCTTCTTTTGATAATTACTTCCCCCTCCCCATCCGGCCCGTTGGCGTCGTGAGGGGGCTTGGTGGACGGCTGCAGGAGTGTGATGCTCCGTTGGGCAATCCTCTGTCCTTTTATGGCCTTGCACTCTTGCTGCTGTCTTCTCTAACTGTGCCGGATCGCTTTTCCTTTTCCTTATGTTTCGGTTTTCTCCCCCCTCTTCTCCTATCTGCTTGTCGTTTCCTGCCGACCTTTTGCTTGTTCTGGATTATTTCTTTGGACGTCTTCTATTTTGACGCCCGGGTGCTTGAGGAGGCATACTCTTGCACCCGTAGAACTGTAGTACCCAACGTCTCGAGCGAGGGGTACCTTTTAGTGTCGATCCCCCTTTCGTCGCTGAACCCGATCTCTACGGACTGACGGTTCTTAAGGTGGCGCTTGTGGGGCATATACTTACGACACACCCCTAGGGGGGCCCCGGCATGATCGGCGATAGCTTCCTGTTGGGTGTCCTGCCTCTAATTGTGGCTCCATGGTGGGTATGGGGGCACATTCGTGGATGAATTTATTACTTTTCGTCTCTGTCGTTGAATGTTTCCGTTGTACCCTCTCAGGCTCGTGGGGTGGGCGACCAAGCCCCAGAGTCTTCCTGTATTGGAAGACCAGGCTCTGTAGCTCCCGCTGCGTTGGGCCCCGACCTTGCTCCTCCTTTGACCGTCCTGACTTCTTCCCCCAGATACCCTCCCTCTGTGGTTGGGTCGAGCCTCCAGCCCCCGGTGGTGACCACTTCGTCCCCTGGTGCGGCTAAGTCTCTCGTTGTGACTACTGCGCCTTTTGACCCCTCTCTAGGGATTCTCAACGCCGTTTGCGCCCCAGCCGCACTAGCTCGATTCCTTCCCGTGCTGATGCGTATCGGGCCTTGTTTGGTCCTGCTAAATGGGCCAAATACTTTGATCTCCTCCCTCTTGATTCTGCGCCTCCTGACGATTTCTCCCTCCATCGGCATCTTGTAGATTCCGTGGATGCGTCTGTTACTTTCAACCCCACTCGTCTCGGTACGTGTCGTTGCTGCTCCTTCTCAGGATGCAGTTTCCCACTTGGCTGCCTTGTCTTGCCTTGGCGAGATCCCTGTTCGGGTCGCAAACAACGTTCAGATGAATGCCAGTGTTGGCACTATTCTCCTTCCAACCCATGTTGCAACCGGTGTTCGGAATCTGCAGGATTGCCACGATGATATTCGGCATATCCTTGATGCCCCAGGCCATTCTGTCCTCCAGGTTGACTCGTTTACTCGTCCCCCTCGTGGTCGTCGCCGTCAACCCCTTCGTGTTGTGAAGATCACCTTTGCTGATAGGACCCTTCCATCCTCTGTCATTCTTGCTGGTGCTAGGTGCTCTGTCCAAGAGTACATTCCTTCTCGACTTTGTAACAAGTGCTGGAGGTTTGGGCATGGTGCCCTCCGCTGCTCTGGGACTGTCTCTCTGTCCTTTGTGTGGGAGTGAAGGTCACTCTAAGTCGGAGTGCACTTCTCCCCAAGCTCGCTGCCTCAACTGCGGTGAGGCCCATCCTACCTTCTCCATTGCCTGTGTCCATTAAAAGCTTGAGGCAGCCGTCCTCAACCTGAAGCACCGGGAGCGTTTATCTTCTGCTGAGGCGAGGTGCCAGGTTCGCCGGCTCCCGCCTTGTACTAACATCTCTTATGCTCGCGTGTTGCGCTCTTCCTCTCCTCGTCCTTCCCCCCCCTTCCTCAAACTCTCAACCGTTTCCGGGCCTTGGACCCTGATACGCCCACTGCCCCCTCTGTCCCTTTGTGTTCTGTCCCGAGGGGTCCCCCTCCTGGTCCTATGTCTGGGGTTCCCCTTCTTTCTACCCGGTCTGTCATGTCTCGTGTGTATTCTTACTCGTCCCCCTCCGATCCTCCTTCCCATCTTCTTCCTCCATCTATCGGCTCTCCCCGCCGGCTGTCAGTGCAGGCGGATATCCATCGCTCTCCTAACGGCCGTCGTGTGTGCTCTTGTTCAGCTTCTCCTGTTGAGACACTGGAATCCGTTGCCCGGTACGTAGTTGCTGGGATACCAGTCTCTTTGTCAGAAGCGTAAGCCTGGCTACTCTCCTTCCTCCTCCCCGGCGGGTAAGAAGGCTTCGCTTTCTTCCTCAGCTCCTACTTCTGGCTCTGTTGTTCCTTCCCCACCCGTTTCAGTGTTTGCGCCCCCTGTTCCTGCTATGGAGGTTATTTTGGCCCCTGCTAACCTTCCGGTTGCTGCTCTTGCTGGGGTGCGCTCCCCTCTTTCTACTCCCCCTCTTCCTGCTGCTGTCCTTGACTGCTCCTCTCCGTTGTCTCCTCCTCTTCCTCCTCCTCCTCCTCCTCCGGACCCCGCCCGCCCACCTCTGATCTGTTCTCCCGTTTCCTTCCCTCAGTCTTTCCTCAGTATACCCATGCCCCCTAACCCTGACTTTGCTGACCCTGATCCCGACCCTGGTGTTCTTTAACGTGCTCTGTTGCTCTTTCGCCTTTGTTTCTTCCTTGTTCTCTGTTTTTGTCCTTTCTCTTCTCGTCGTTGTCCATTCTTCAATGGAACGTTCGAGGTTATTACGCCAATTTCCTCGAACTCCAACTTCTGATTTCGCGGTTTTCGCCCCTTTGTGTCTGTGTCCAAGAGCCGATGCTTGGTGCTCGTCCTGGTCGTTTTCGTGGCTATTCCTTTCTCTCCCCCCCCCCTAGCCGTTGTTGGGGCTTCTAATTCTTCTGCTCTCTTGATTCGTGGTGATGTTCCCTTTGTTCCTTTACTTTTTCCTTCGCCTCTCCATTGTTCTGCTGCTCGTATCTTTGTGGGGAAATGGTACACAGTTTGTTCCATTCATCTCCCCCCGAGTGTCCCGCTCTCTTCCTGATTTGAAACACCTAGACTCCATGCCGGAGCCTGTGCTCCTGCTGGGTTACTTCAATTGTGGTCATTCTCTATGGGGTGACATTCTGACGAATACCCGGGGTCGCCTTCTAGAGCCGTTTCTCCTCTCTTCTTCCCTGTCTCTTCTGAATTCTGGTGAGCCCACTCATTTGGACTCTCGGACTCGCACCCTTTCTTGTCTTGATCTTTCTCTCTGCTCTTCTTCTCTTTACTTAGATTTCACGTGGCAGGTTCTTGACCTCCATGGAAGTGATCATTTCCCCATCCTTGTTTCCTTTTCTCTTTTCGCCCTTCCCTCTTTCCCTAGGTGGCAGTTTGCTAAGGCAGACTGGACCCTATTTACCCTCGGTGCTGCTCTCTCTGACCTCTCCCTTCTGCCTCTCTCTCGCGCTCTCCTCCTTGTTCATGACACTGTCTTCAACGCTGCTCTCCGCTCTATTCCTCGCTCTTTCTCTCGGGGTTCACGGAAGTGCGTTCCCTGGTGGAATGCGGGCTGTGCTCGAGCTGTCCGCTGTAAGCGTGCCGCCTGGAAGAGGCACCGCCGTAGGCAGACTACCGATTCTTTTCTTTCGGAAAGCGAGTGCGGTGGCCCGTAAGGCCATCCGTACGGCTAAACGTGAATGTTGGGCATCTTATGTCTCAACAATTACGTCCGAAACCCCTCTGGCCCAGATCTGGAAGCGTATCCGCAAGATAGCGGGTAAGTTCGTTCCCGATGTTTCTCCGGTCCTTCACCTCCGTGATACTCTTGTGGCGGACCCGTTGCAGGTCGCTTCCGAACTGGGTTCCCACTTTTCTTCTGTTAGCTCTGGTCTTCATCTTCCCCAATCTTTCCTTCTTCGTAAACCTGTCCTTGAGTCTCGTCCTTTAGATTTCTGCACTCATCTTCAGCTTCCCTATAATGATCCCTTCTCTCTCTCTGAACTTTGTTCTGCCCTGGCCCTCTGCGGTTCTACGGCGGCGGGCTCCGATGGTATTCATTATGAGATGCTTCGCCATCTCCCTCCAAGCACGTCTCAGTATTTACTGAGTCTGTATAATCGGATCTGGGAGTCGTCGTCAGTCCCTGAGGACTGGCTCGATGCCGTTGTCCTCCCTGTTCGCAAACCGGGGTCTCTGGGTACTTCCCCTAAGGACTTTCGCCCTATTGCTCTCACAAGTTGTGTCTGCAAACTCTTTGAACGTATGGTTAACGTTCGTCTGATGTGGTTCCTGGAACACCATCACCTCCTCTCCCCTTCTCAATTTGGTTTCCGCAAGTGCCGCAGCACGACAGATGTCCTGGTGAACTTGGAGGTCTATATTCGTACTGCTTTTGCTGCGAAGACCTCCGTTGTTGCCGTCCTTTTTGATCTAGAAAAGGCTTATGACACCACTTGGCGTTATCATATTCTATCTCAACTTCATTCTTTTGGCCTTCGTGGTCATCTCCCTCTCTTTCTCCGCAGCTTCCTCTCTCGTCGTTCCTTTCGGGTGCGCCTTGGTACCGCTCTCTCTCTCTCTTTTCAACAATACGAAGGTGTGCCCCAGGGTAGTGTTCTGAGCACTACTCTTTTTCTGGTTGCCCTCAATGGTCTTCTTTCCTCTCTTCCTTCTGGTGTCTTCTCCGCTCTCTATGTCGATGATCTTACCCTTTGTTGTCAGGGTGATGATTCGCCTCTCCTTCAACGCCGGCTTCAACTTGCCATTGATGCCGTGTCGTCTTGGGCCACAGGTCATGGCTTCAAGTTCTCTACTTCTAAGACTTGTGCCATGACTTTTACGCGGAAACGGGTTGTTCTTCGTCCCTCTTTGTCACTTTATGGTCATCCCCTTGAATACAAAGATTCCGCGAAGCTTTTGGGGTTATTTCTTGACACTCGTTTGTCTTGGTCTCCCCACATCTCTTACCTCCGTGTTGAGTGCTCTAAGGCCCTTACCCTCCTTCGGGTCTTATCCCATACATCTTGGGGGGCAGATAGGCGTACTCTCCTTGCTTTACATTCCTCTATCGTCCTGTCTAAGCTCGATTATGGTTGCCCTGCTTACTCGTCTGCTTCTCCTTCTACTCTTCGCCGTCTTGATGCTTTGCACCATACTGGGTTGCGTCTCAGTTCTGGTGCCTTTCGTTCGACTCCCATCCTTAGCTTGTATGTTGACACTGGCTTCCTGTCTCTCCAGGACCGCCGTGATCGCTACTGTCTTCGCTATCTTGCGCGGTCCTTACAACATCCTTCCTCTCGCCTCTGTCGTGCTTCAACTTTTACCCCTCCTGCGGTTCCTGTTCCTCTTCACCACCTCCCTCTTTCTGTCCGGTTATCTCGCCTACAGGATTCTCTTTCCGTTCGTGTTTCTGATGTTTCTCCTCGTGTTGTTCCTTCTTTGCCCCCGTGGAGGGTCCCTCTTCCGCGGTTTTGTACATCCTTGACCCGTATCACTAAAGCTTTTACCCCTCCTACGGTTCTCAAACGCCTTTTCCTCGAGCACTTTTCTTCTCACTCCCGCTCCGTTTCTGTCTTCACCGATGGGTCTAAGTCAGCGGACGGTGTTGGCTACTCTGTTGTTTTTCCTGATCGCACTTATATGTGTCGCTTGCCTCCGGAGACTAGCATCTTTACAGCGGAACTTTATGCTATTCTCTATGCTCTTCGTCTCCTGCTTTCTCGTTGTCAGTCTTCCTTTGTGGTTGTTGTTGACTCTCGTAGTGCCCTCATGGCTCTCGCGTCCTTTAATCCGGTTCATCCGGTAGTTGTCGAGATCCAGCATTGGCTGTTTCTCGTTCACAGTAAATTTAAGTCGGTTGAGTTTTGTTGGGTTCCCAGCCATATTGGTGTGTCTTTAAATGAGCGTGCGGATGCTGCTGCCAAGGAAGCTGTCCGCTCTTGTCCCATCTCTCGCAAAGGCATTCCGTATTCCGACTTTTACCCGGTTATCCATTCCTCAGTCCTTACCCGTTGGCAGGCTTCTTGGTTGTCTGTTACTGGTAACAAGCTACGTACTCTTAAATGTTGTGTTTCCTCGTGGCCGTCCTCCTTCCACCGTAACCGGCGGTGGGAAACAGCTCTGGCGAGGTTGCGTATTGGCCATACTCGCTTAACCCATGGTCACTTGATGGAGCGCCGCCCTGCTCCTTATTGTCCTAGTTGCATCGTCCCTCTTACGGTCGTGCATGTCCTTCTTGAATGTCCTGACTTCCAGGACGAGCGTGTGTCTTGCTTTCCGACCGCCCCTCGCGGTCACCTGTCCCTCGATAGAATTCTTGGTGACTCGGATACTTTTGATATCGTTCGCCTTATGCGTTTTTGTTCTCGTATTGGCATCCTTGGTGATATTTAGCGCCCTCTGATTATTTTGCGTACTTGATGGTGCTACATAGCCTTCCTGGTTTGGTGCCTTCTTTTGATAATTACTTACTTACTTGCCCAATAAACTCATCTCGGCCAAGTCTATAGCTTGAAATAGTCGCGGTTTAGGGCTTAACACCCGACGCCGAGGGAATTTATGTGGTTGTAAATAATGCAACGTATAGGAGTCAGAGCTTTTCAGATAGTCCTTTACATCGGCTAGAGTTATACTAGAGTTAATTAATTTGGCAGCCTTATACAATCTCTGTACCCCTCCAAGCCCTCCGCTAGATGAGGGGTCGTTATATACTCGTTCCAGTACATCTTTCTTGCTCACCATTGGTAAACTATCTCATAGGGCGGTTCGTGAACAATATTACCGCGTAATGTTATCGTAGATGGAGTGTTCGAGCCCAGATCTACTAGCAAATAGCCGTAGGGTTGGCTAATAACTTGCTTATATAACTCTACAAATTTCTTTGAATCCACTTTCCCAAATATTTGTCGTCCGAGTGTTTCAATTTGTGACAGGTCTCGTGATTTAACCAATATGAAATGAGAAGCATTTAAACTAATATTCCTCGAATATTTACCAGGAAAAAATATATTTTGAGTAATCAATATGACGGAAACCGTGAAATGTCGGCCCCTAGTAAACATGTCTGATACGATTTTTGAATTCGCAGACTCTGTAAAAAGGTCATCGTAGATTACTAAGATATGCGAGTCATTATTTACTCGCTCTTCCACAGGATCAATAATGGTTGAATGCTCGATCAGCTTCCCTTTAATTTGTGGATCTGATCGTAATTCAGAGTAACCTCCTCCGCATATGATTATTGAGGAGAACTTGTGTTGATACTTCCTTACAAGTTTACTGCACAAGTAGGATTTTCCGCTGTTTGAATAACCAGCAATAATAACACGAGATGGTTCTCTGAAAATATCTAGATGTTCCGCATGGATTATATCATAGGAACTATCCATGATTAATGCTTCGTTAAGACTGCTAAAAACTAAGGAACTGAGGTGGTATTTATACAAACATAGTCATTTACAGGTGTTTATTCACATATTTTATGTACAGCAACATCATTTTTAAAACTAAACATAGTTCTTACAGTTCACAAACAATAATATTAAACAGCATAGTTCTTACAGTTCACAAACAGCTTATTTTTAAAACTAATCATAGTTCTTACAGTTCACAAACAATAATATTAAACATCCTATTCATTTAGTATACAAAGTTCTAGTCATATGAGGCATCCATCTTAATACTACCTAACAATTGTACAACATAAAATCTAGCGAGGGTTGAATAGTTTCTGAGCTGTAGCATCGCGTTTGCTCCAGGGATGGAATATTGGGTAGAGTCTCTGTGCTTGCTCTACTTCCTCCTCCTCCATAAACACTTCTTCCATCTCCTCCTCCTCCTCCTCTCTCACTTCTACATCCATCTCATCATCATTGTTATTGGGAATATCAGGATGACCATACGCTAGGGACTGTGTGGGGCTTAAAATGTAGCGTTTATCGTCAAATGCTGACAATCCTCTGCAGGTACTGCGACATGTACAAATCTTTCCTTGCACGTTGCGTATAGATCTCGACACATACCTGATTGAAGTGTTTGTTTCAAGAGTTTGTTGAAATGAGTCATGTGAGAGTTTCTCTTGTAGATGGTAAGGTACGCCCTTACACTTACAAGTGTGCTCCCCATCATGTGTGGTGAACGAATATGTTTTAGGTCTGAGAGCAATTAACTGGTTAATAATCTTAGAGCCTATTTCAGACTTGAGCAATCCTAGTTCACCTTCTCGCGCTTTAGAGTAGGATGGATGTGTGGCATTAAAATTACTAAAATCCTTACAGTCGAAGAGAGGAGACTTATTCAACTCTTCAAACACATCCTGACAGTCCAGTTTAATGATGAAAGAGTCTGTGTCTGTATATAACAGACTCGCTTTATCCCCATACGCAGGTTTGACAACATCATACCAGAACTCATAGAGTCGCCTCTTAGCAATTTGAAGTATATGGTAACCCAGATACGTAGGAGTGTTGACTAGGAGAGACTTCTGCTTGATAGTACATATCACACGATCCTTACTTAACAAAAGACTCTGCTTGAAGAATGGGTTTCGAGCATGTTTCAGGAAATGACTACGATCTGTGACCAAATAGTGTTTGTTCCCATATTTAGATACATCTGTGAGACTCTTTCCATATATAGAGTTTGAAAGCCTTTTTTTTTATCGCGCATTTGGTACTGGCTCGTTGACGAACGTTGGTTTCAATGAAGTCTTTAAGGTAACTCTCCTGCTCGAATTCGTAGATGTCGTGAACTTTAGCTACTTCTAATCCAATGCGCATGAGCAACTGTAACAAGTCCAGACTAACGAGGTAGTCTTTCTGAGGAAGATGAGAAGCAATTAATTTAGTGTTGTTTTTAGGCAGACCGCGACTTTCTTCTGTAAGAATATTCTTACTGTAGGGTGAAATGTGTTCCTCAGTAATGCATGTATGTGAAAGAACTAGGGGCAGTTCATCTGTATACCTAGCGACCTCAGGTCGGACCTGGAGTGTATCACACAACACCCAATACCCCTTGGTCCCGTCACATGGGATATTCTCCAAACCTTGCTCCAGCAGTACGTCACGCTCATTGTGTGTCAGTTTCCGGATCCCACGCCGAGGGAGTAGTTCAGTCATACACGCCCCGTAAAGACTATTAAAGTCTAAGTAAATGATGTAGCTACTATCTTCCCCTAGATCTAAGCCTGTGTGCCTGTTCTCCACATTCGTGTACTGTCTCGTCACACTGGTGAACCCGCCTCGGAGATTCCGACGAAGTAAATCATATAACATTGGGTCTGATACAACATCAAGTTGAACTTTCGATTTAAGCAAGAATGCATCCCAAGCAAATGAGGGTAAGGAAATGTAGTGTGAAATGTCTAATTTGTAGAGAACAAGCATGGTATCTCGCCAGACTGTGAACACATCAGCTAGCAATCCTGTGTCCACTTTGAGGTAAAGGAGCAGATACTCCCCTATGTTGCGACATTTAGCCAAATCAAAAATTTCTAAAGCTTGTTTATAATCTGTTTCTGACAACTCTTCGTCTTTTAGTGTATTGTAAAACTTATCACGAGAAGGGAGTTGTGGTTCATCTAACACAGACATAGAGGATAAATAATCATAGCAGAATGATTGTTTACCCTTCAACAGTTTTGGGATGGCCTCTTTATTTACCCCTTTTAACATAGCCAAAGTGAATGTGGTAGGTTTCCCACTATCAATATGATCCTTGGCTATTCTTCCTAGCGAGCCGTTGAGAAGGGCTAAACTATCCAAAAATCTTAAGTTGTTCACATCAACTTTCATAAATTTAAATCCATCCTTGGCTAATATATCTATTTCACTTCCTGGTCTATCTCTCATCTCGTTTAGGATTACTCCTAAATCATAGGAAGCGTTGTGTGAAAAAGTGTATAGGAACTTGTATGAATTTACACACTGCAAATTACATCTATCACAGTAAGCTGCTTGATAATTGTGGAATCTTACTTGTCTGGTCGTGATGACGGACTTTGATTACATCTTCTCCGTTAAAAGGTTCATCACAGAGTTCACAGGCTGTTTTTGTCTCAAATAGTGCCTGCTGTTGCTGAGACATGTGAAGTTCATAGGATACTAACCCCTTCTTGATTCGTGCCCATGACGCTTCTAGCGTGGTTATAAAGTGATTGACCGCATCTTTACCCAAATAAGTAACTTTCTCAACAATATTCTTCTGTCTGTCAATGATGATGTACGCATACGCCACTGCATTGTGACGTGTTTCTATCATTCCCGTAGGGTTCGAGCGGTCTAACATGCACTCAAAGTCATAAAAGCACATGTGACTAGGACCATATCCCCGTCCATAGTCACGGAAAGTAATCTTCCTCTCTGGTGGGTAGAATTTGAGAGTCTGATGTACTTTGCATGTACTTTCATGACTCTGCATGCTATCTGCTGGGAGTGATATCAAACAACAATGACAGAAGCTGTGTTGCCATGGGATGCGATCTCCATGTCCTCGTATATTACGTACATATTGGTTAAAATCCTTAATTAATACTAAGTGTTGAGCTTCCAACATCAACAATGGTATGACATCTGTATATCCTCCTCTTCCCTTCCTAGCTAGTGTAATGTAGTGTCGTTGTCGTCTAGCATTTTCATCTCTTTCTAGCGAATAGATGAATATACTGACTTTATTCATTTTCTCTACCTTGTGAATATCCTCAAACGTCACTGCAGAATTGACATCTGCTGGCAATTTCATGTGTCTGAGACACCAACTAGCATTCACAGATCTAGCGCGGATATTACCTAGTCGCATTCCCTTAGCTAAACATTTATAAGCTGCAACACACTGCATAAGGCAAATATCAGCCTCTCCCTCTGGATTGAAAACCAATTTTTTTCCACGCAAGCCTTCAGGATAGTCTACATGCGAGCCTAATCTTATCGGATGCTCTATCTGACCACAGTTAATGTAAAACCCGGTGAGCCGCTCAACCAAGACATTGGACCCTTCCTTCGCTTCCAGATACTGGGATATTTTCTCTGTCAATTCATCAGCCCAAAAATCAATAAGAGTTTCTACTTCCTCTAGAGTAATTCTTTGCCCCTCACCTCGTATGGGAAAGCCGTCGTTATTTATAGGATCCAATAGATTATCCTCCCCGTCTTGTTGTACATTTAAATTTCGCACAATTAGAGTGATGTCTGGGTAAATTAGGAGGAATGGGTGTCGTGGAGAGAAGAGGGCGCGTATCTCATTAACGAAAAAATCCCTGTATGTTCGCAGATAGAGTCCTGGGGAGGTGTTAACATGTTCTGGTATGGAGAATGAAAGCCGGACGTAGCTGTCGTTATAGTTGTCAATTCGATCCAGCAACTGAGGTTGAATTTCTAGGGCAGGTGGAGGAGAGGGGGAAAGAGGTGGAGGGGGTGATGGGATAGGGCTGGGAGGGGTGGGGGGTGGTGATAACTCTCCCCCTCCGAGATGAATGGGTGAGACCGCTGGCTCAGCTACTACGCCAGACGGTGCTAACAAGTCAGAATTGACAGACGCTGGCGGGTCAAGGTCACGGTCTGCTGAGCAGATGTCTGAGTCACTGTCTGAGATGAAAATGGTACGATTCTCACCACTGCTGCTGATGATGCTGCTGCTGCTGTCATAGCTGTCGCTGTTTGATTGGGGTATGGGGCTGAGGGAGGAACGGGGGGTTGAGTGGGCGGGTGAACGAGTCCTCCTCCCCTCCCTGTGAGAGCCGGAAGTGGCTACTGTCCGCCCTGCTGTGACACTCTCACTGCCACTGCTGCTGCTGCAGCTGTCGCTGGATGCCAAATCTATGCACAGCGGTGTGTCGTCTGTAAAAAAAAGAAAACATTATCTCTAGAAAGAATGAAAGCGTATATATTATGAGGTATGGGAACAGACTAGGGGGATTAATATGTTTAGGAAATAGACTGAAATCGGACAGTAATAACTTACTTATGTCTTGGTGAATGGGTTGAGCAAGTGAGTGGGTATGAATTCGTAACATCGTGTTAACCGGGGGTGATACGGTCTCGTAGCCCTCCATCTGTCGGGGTGGGTGACCTTGATGAAGGGGCTGTGACCCCCGGCGAGTGAGATGTGCTCTCCTTAGCTCCGTGTGTGAGGAATGGGGTATAGGCTCGATGACGTCAACCTGTTCACTCCGTCGATTGAGGTAGGGATTATAACCTGAAATGGAATAAATGATATTCAGCACGGGTGAATGGGGAAAAATATGTTTATTATGCATGTGTGTTCGCTTGCAAGTGGATGAAATACAGATGCGAGAAGTGTATTTTATATGCTACCTACGTTTATGTGAAGTTTCATTCCGACGATGACCTCCTCGCGGGGCGGGTGAGCAATAAGGACACTTCACGGTTTTGTAAACTGAAATTGGAAAGAACATATTTAACTGTGTGGAATGTATTAGCCCGAAGGAGTTATTATTCTCACACTATAGTAGTTTACACGCGATATTTCACCTGTGGATGCCATAAAATAAACTGTGGAATATTAAATATGAATATCACTCACGGTTATCACAGAAAATCTGCTGACATCGCTTGCATTTGATGTCGTAATGTCCTAGGGGCGGTTTTTCACAGCTAGCGCATTGCAATTGCAGTTGATTCGGTGATGGAATATAAAACACTCCGCATTTCATGCATGCTGTAGAGCTTCGCCTTTCCATGACAGGGAGCTGTATGACGCGTGTGTAGCGGATGAAGTCTCGCAGGGAACTGGCGGGGAGTTTGTGTGTGAGAGGAGTGAAACGACCTGGGTCAAATGAGAAGTGATTGATGGGTGACAGGTGAGGGTCTGTCTGTCTGTCGGCAGGAGTAAGTACCTCGCGCCTCCTTACCGGAATCCACAGTGTATGGGAAGTCGTCGTGGGACGAACATCTCCACTCTGAAGACAACGAAAACCTTTTAGACAAATGGTCCCCAGTTCCGCAGGAGAGTGCTCTCTCACCCCTCAACACTTGCGACTTCCTGTAGGGGAGCTAATGGTTTGTCTAACCACATAATGGCCCAGAGCACTCTCTCCCGGCGAGGGGAAGCTCCATCCAGCTCCCAAAAACAACGTAACAGGCTGTGTTGCCTTCTCCTCTCATCTACACACTAACTCACGATCAACTCTTTTACTCCTTCCTCCATCTTCCTTCTATTTTCTTACTCTATCACTTACTCTACCACTTACTATCATCTTTCCTAACCACTTACCATAACACCCGAGGACTGGAGCGATGCGCTCCAATTACCTCCGACACGCGCCATAACTTCCGGGAAATTCCCCGAAAAAAACTTGAGGACTGGAGTGACGCGCGCCACCTGTCAGCTGCCCAACATGACCTCCCCTCTTTCCTGTCCACATACCCAAACACAACACGCTCACACGCGTCCGAAACGCGCCAAAACTTCCGGGAAATTCCCCCAAAAGCCTGTGTGACTAGACACCCGCGCGCCACCTGTCAGGTGAGAGCGTCCGAAACGCGCCAAAACTTCCGGGAAATTCCCCCAAAAGCCTGTGTGACTAGACACCCGCGCGCCACCTGTCGGCTGGCACTCCATGGAGTGCCACCTGGCAGCTGGTGCGCGTCGCTCTAGTCACACTTTACCCTACTGCAGGCTTCTTGGTTGTCTGTTACTGGTAACAAGCTACGTACTCTTAAATGTTGTGTTTCCTCGTGGCCATCCTCCTTCCACCGTAACCGGAGGTGGGAAACAGCTCTGGCGAGGATGCGTATTGGCCATACTCGCTTAACCCATGGTCACTTGATGGAGCGCCGCCCAGCTCCTTATTGTCCTAGTTGCATTGTCCCTCTTACGGTCGTGCATGTCCTTCTTGAATGTCCCGACTTCCAGGACGAGCGTGTGTCTTGCTTTCCGACTGCCCCTCGCAGTCACCTGTCCCTCGATAGAATTCTTGGTGACTCGGATACTTTTGATATCGTTCGCCTGATGCGTTTTTGTTCTCGTGTTGGCATCCTTGGTGATATTTAGCGCCCTCTGATTATTTTGCGTATTTGATGGTGCTACATAGCCTTCCCGGTTTGGTGCCTTCTTTTGATAATTACTTACTTACTTGCCTATAACGATCCCTTCTCTCTTTCTCTGAACTTCGTTCTGCCCTGGCCCTCTGCGGTTCTATGGCAGCGGGCCCCGATGGCATTCATTATGAGATGCTTCGCTATCTCCCTCCGTGCACGTCTCGGTATTTACCGAGTCTGTATAATCGGATTTGGGAGTCGTCGTCAGTCCCTGAGGACTGGCTCGATGCCGTTGTCCTCCCTGTTTACAAACCGGGGTCTCTGGGAACATCCCCTAAGGACTTTCACCCAATTGCTCTCACAAGTATGCCTGCAAACTCTTTGAACGTATGGTTAACGTTCGTCTGATGTAATTCCTAGAACACCATCACCTCCTCTCCCCTTCTCAATTTGGTTTCTGGTCACTGGTCACTGCCATGTAGGTCATCAAGAACCTACCACGTGAAATCTAAGTAAAGAGAAGACGAGAAAAGAGAAAGATCAAGACAGGAAAGGGTGCGAGTCCGAGAGTCCAAAGGCATGGGCTCGCCAGAATTCAGAAGAGACAGGGAAGAAGAGAGGATAAACGGCTCAAGAAGGCGGCCTCGGGTGTTCGTCAGAACTTCACCCCAAAGGGAATGACGACAATTGAAATCACCCAGCAGGAGCACAGGCTCTGGCATAGTCATAGTAGGCGTTTCAGATCAGGAAGAGAAAGCGGGACACTCGGGTGGAGATAAATGGAACAAACTGTGTACCATTTCCCCACAAAGATACGAGCAGCAGAACAATGACGAAGCAAAGGAAAAAATAAGGGGACAAATAAATTTCCAGGAAATAGAAAGGAATAGCCATGAAAGCGACCAGGACGAGTACCAACATCGGCTCCTGTAGACAGACACAAACGGGCGATAACCGCAAAATCAAAAGTTGGAATTCAAGGAAATTGGGGTAATAACCTCGAACGTTTCATTGAAGAATAGACAGAGACGAAAAGAGAAAGGACAAACACAGAGAACAAGGAAGAAATAAAGGCGAAAGATCAACATAGCACATTAAAGAAGATCAGGGTCAGCAAAGTCAGGGTTAGGGGGCATGTGTAAACTGAGCAAAGACGGAGGGAAGGTAGTGGAAGAACAGACCAGAGGAGGACAGGCGGGGTCCGGAGGAGGAAGAGGAGGAGAAAACCGAGAGCAGTCAAGGACAGCAGCAGGAAGAGGGGGAGTAGAAAGAGGCGAGCGCACCTCAGCAAGAGCAGCAACCGAGAGGTAAGCGGGGGCCAAAGAAACCTCCATAGCAGGAACAGGGGGCGCAACCTCCGAAATGGGTGGGGAAGGAGCGATAGAGTCAGTTGAAGGGGCCGAGGAAGAAAGTGAAGCCTTCTTACCCGCCGGGGAGGAGGAAGGAGAGGAGCCAGGCTTACGCTTCTGACTTAAAGAGACCGGTGTCCGAGCAACTACGTACTGGGCAACAGATTCCAGCGTCTCAATAGAAGCTGAACAAGAGCACACACAACGGCCTTTATGAGAGCGATGGACATCAGCCCGCACCGACAGGCGGCGGGGAGAGTCAAGAGACGGAGGAGAAGGATGGGAAGGAGGATCGGAGGGACATGAGGAAGAAGACACAGGAGACATGACAGACCGGGTAGAAAGAAGGGGAACCCTGGATAGTGGACCAGGAGGGGGACCCTTCGGGACAGAACTCAAAGGAACAGAGGAGGGGGCAGTGGGGGTATCAGGGTCCAAGGCCCGGAAACTGTTGTGAGTCTGAGGAAGGTGGGAAGGACAAGAAGAGGAAGAGTGCAACACGCAAGCATAAGAGACGTTAGCATTAGGCGGGAGCAGCCGAACCAGGCGCCTCACCTCAGGAAAAGATAAACGCTCCCGGTGCTTCAAGTTGAGGACGGCTTCCTCAAGCTTGTAATGGATACAGGAACGGGAGATGGTAGGATGGGCCTCACCGCAGTTGAGGCAGCGAGCATGGGGAGACGTGCACTCCGACTTAGCCCCTACGACCTTTGCCTCTACACAAAGGACAGAGAAAGCACTTGTTACAGAGCCTAGGAGAAGGAATGTACTCCTGGACAGAGCACCATGTCCACACATAACAACGTGTGTCCGTGAGCACCGTGTCCTCCAGGTTGGCATGTAAACGTGTCAACCTGGTGGACAGAATGGCCCTGGGCATCGAGGACATGCCTTATATCATTGTGGCAGTCCTGGAGATTCTGAACACCTGTTGCAACATGGTGCGGGATGAGAATAGTGCAAACACTGGCATTCAACCGAGTGTTCTTTGAGACCCGAACAGGGGTCTCGCCAAGGCGGGATAAGGCAACCAAATGGGAAGCTGCATCCTGAGAAGGAGCAGCAACGACACGTGTACCGAGACGAGTGGGGTTGAAGGTAACAGAGGCATCCATGGAATCAACAAGATGCCGATGGAGGGAGAAACTGTCAGGAGGCGCAGAATCAAGAGGGAGATCATCAAAGTAATTGACCTACGATGCAGGATCATACAAAGCTTTATATGCATCAGAACGGGAAGGAATCGAGCGAGTGCGGCCGGGTCGAGGACGGCGTTGAGTACCCCCAGAGAGAGAGAGAGAGAGGGGTTAAAAGGTGCAGTAGTCACAACTAGAGGCTGAGCCGGGCCAGGGGACGAGGCGGTCACCACTGGGGGCGTGGGGCTAGACCCAACTACAGAGGATGTAGGGGAGCCGAAGGGAGTAGTCAGAAAGTCCAAAGGACGAGCAAGATCGGGGCCCAATGTAGCGGAGGCTGCAGAGCCTGGCCTTCCAACACAGACCTACTCGGGGGCTTTGTTGCCCACCCCACGAGCCTGAGAAAGTAAAGGAGAAACAGAATTTAACACTAGTGCGAAAAAGAAACTCATTCACGAATGTGCCCCCACACCCACCATGGAGCCACAATTAGAGGCAGGACACCCAACAGGAAGCTATCGCCGATCATGCCAGGGCCTCGAAGGGGTGCGACGTGAGTATACGCCCCACAAACGCCACCTTAAGAACCCTCAGTCCATCGAGATCGGGTTCAGTGACGAAAGGAGGATTGACAATGAAAGGTTCCCCTCGCTCTTTACGTGTGGTACTACAGTTCTACAGGTGCAAGAGTATGCCTCTTCAAGCACCCGGGCCTCAAAAAAGAGGAAGTCCAAAGGAATAACCAAAACAAGCAAAAGGTCGGCAGGAAACGACAAGCAAATAGGAGAAGAAGGGGGAGAAAAAGAAACATAATGAAAGAGGAAAAGCGATCCAGCACAATTAGAGAAGACAGCAGCAGGAGTGCAAGGCCAGAAAAGGACAGAGGACTGTCCCAAGGAGCATCACACACTGGCAGCCGCCCACCAAGCCCACTCACGGCAGCAACTGGACAGGGAGGGGACGATGGGTCACAAGGCCCCTACGTGGTGCCCTTCAGCACGTACACCACCCAAAGAAGGGGCAGGAAAGGGGGCAAAGGCAACCCACATCGGTCCCAGGGAGGCGTACGTGAGCCCCTCACCAAGGCAAGGAGGCACCACGGCGGGTAAGGGATTTAGAAGAATACCCTGACGAGTTTGAGAGTACTGGCATACTGAGGAGGTAGGAGTTAGGACTTTAGCTAAAACAAGTTGAGTTAGAGATGTTAAAGTGTGTAGATGTAAGTAAGTAATTATCAATAGAATGCACCAAACCAGGAAGGCTATGTAGCACCATCAAATGTGTGGGATAATCAGAGGGCGCTAAATATCACCAAGGATGCCAATACGAGAACAAAAACGCATAAGGTGAACGATATCAAAAGTATCCGAGTCGCCAAGAATTCTATCGAGGGACAAGTAAGTAAGTAATTATCAAAAGAAGGCACCAAACCAGGAAGGCTATGTAGCACCATCAAATGTGCGGAATAATCAGAGGGCACTAAATATCACCAAGGATGCCAATACGAGAACAAAAACGCACAAGGCGAATGATATCAAAAGTATCCGAGTCGCCAAGAGTCACCGTCCTGGAAGTCAGGACATTCAACAAGGATATGTACGACCGTAAGAGGGACAATGCAATTTGGACAATAAGGAGTAGGGCGGCACTCCATTAAGTGACTTGAGTTAAACAGGTACTGCCAATACGTAACCTAGTCGGAGCCGTTTCTCACCACTGGTTACAGTGGCAGGAAGAAGGCCACTGGGACACACGACTCGTAAGAGTACGCAGTTTGTTACCAATAACAGAAGACCAACAACTCTGCCATCGGGCAAGGATAGAGGCATGAATAACTGTTATCTTGAGTTATCTTGAGATGATTTCGGGGCTTTTTAGTGTCCCCGCGGCCCGGTCCTCGACCAGGCCTCTACCCCCAGGAAGCAGCCCGTGACAGCTGACTAACACCCAGATATCTATTTTACTGCTAGGTAACAGGGGGCATAGGGTGAAAGAAACTCTGCCCATTGTTTCTTGCCGGCGCTGGGGATCGAACCCGGTACCACAGGATCACAAGTCCAGTGTGCTGTCCGCTCGCCCGACCGGCTCCCTTATCACCAAGGATGATTATCATCAACTGGGTAAAAGTCGGAATAAGAAATACCTTTATGGGAGATGGGACAAGTGTGGATTGCGTCCTTAGTGGCAGCATCCTCACACTCATTTACCGAGACACCAACATGGCTAGGAACCCAGCAAAATGCAACCGACTTAAATTTACTGGAGATAAGAAGCAGCCAATGTTGAATCTCGATGACCACCGGGTGGACCGGATTAAAGGACCCTAAAACCATGAAGGCACTACGAGAGTCAACTACAACCACGAAGGAAGATTGACACTGGGAAAGCAGGAGACGAAGAGCATAAAGAATAGCATAGAGTTCTGCTGTGAAGATGCTAGCCTCCGGAGGAAAGCGACACATATAAGTGTGGTCAGGAAAAACAACAGAGTAGCCCACACCGTCAGCAGACTTTGACCCTTCAGTGAAGATGGGAACGGAGTGGGAGTGAGAAGAAAAGTGCTCAAGGAAGAGGCATCTCAAAACTGTAGGAGGGGTAAAAGCTTTAGTGATGCGGGTCAGAGAAGTACAAAATTTGGGAAGGGGGACCCTCCACAGAGGGCAAGGATGGTACAATACGAGGAGAAACATTAGTAATACGAACCGAAAGAGAATCTTGTAAGCGAGACAAACGGACAGAATGAGGAAGGTGGTGAAGAGGAACAGGATCTACAGGAGGGGTAATAGTCAAAGCACGATAGAGGTGAGAGTGAGGATGCTGTAAGGATCGCGCAAGATAGCGAAGACTGTAGCGATCACGGCGTTCCTGGAGACACAAAGCCAGTGTCAGCATACAAGCTGAGGGTAGGAGTTGAACGAAAAGCACCAGAGCTGAGGCGCAACCCAGCATAGTGCAAAGGATCAAGACGGCGAAGAGTAGAAGGAGAAGCAGGAGAGTATGTAGGGCAACCATAATCGAGCTTAGACAGAACGAGAGAGGAATGCAAATAGAGGAGCGTGCGCCTCTCCGCTCCCCAAGAAGTATGGGACAAAACCTTAAGTAGGTTAAGAGCCTTAGAGCATTCAAAACGGAGGTAAGAGACATGGGGCGACCAAGACAAACGAGTGTCAAAGAATAACCCCAAAAGCTTCGAGGAATCTTTGTACTCAAGGGCTTGACCATAAAGTGACAAAGAGGGACGAAGAACAACCCGCTTCCGAGTAAACGTCATGGCACAAGTCTTAGTGGAAGAGAACTTTAAGCCATGATTGGTGGCCCAAGATGAGACGGCATCAATTGCAAGTTGAAGCCGCCGTTGAAGGAGAGGTGAATCATCACCCTGACAACAAAGAGAAAGATCGTCAACAAAAAGAGCGGAGAAGATGCCAGAAGGATGGGAGGAAAGAAGATCATTGAGGACAACCAGAAAAAGAGTAGTACTCAGAACACTACCCTGGGGCACACCTTCATACTGCCGAAAAGAGGCAGAGAGAGTGGCACCAAACCTCATTCGAAAGGTACGACGAGAGAGAAAGCTTTGAAGGAAGAGAGTGAGATTACCACGAAGGCCAAAAGAACGAAGTTGGGACAGAATATGGTATCTCCAAGTCGTGTCATAAGCCTTTTCCAGGTCAAAAACTACAGCAACAACGGAGGTCTTCGCAGCAAAAGCAGTACGAATATAGACCTCCAAGTTCACTAGGACATCAGTCGTGCTGAGGCACTGGCGAAAGCAAAAGAGAGAAGGAGAGAGGTGGTGACGGTGTTCCAAGAACCACATCAGACGGACATTTACCATATGCTCAAACACCTTGCAAACGCAACTTGTGAGAGCACTAGGGCGGAAGTCCTTAGAGGACGTACCAAGAGACCCTGGTTTCCGAACAGGGAGTACAACGGCATCGAGCCAGTCCTCAGGGACGGACAACGACTCCCAGACCTGGTTATACATATTCAGTAAATACTGAGACGTGCACGGAGGGAGATGGCGAAGCATCTCATAATGAACGTCATCCGAGCCCGCTGCCGTAGATCCGCAGAGGGCCAGGGCAGACTGAAGTTCAGAAAGAGAGAAAGGATCGTTATAGGGAAGGTGGAGATGAGTATGGAAATCTAAAGGATAAGATTCAAGAACAGGCTTACGAAGAAAGAAGGATTGAGGAAGATGAGAACCAGAGCTAACAAAAGAAAAGTGGGAACCCAGTTCGGCCGCGACCTTCACTGGATCCGCCATAAGAGTTCCAAGGAGGTGGAGAACCGGCGAGACATCTGGAACGAACTTGCCCGCAATCTTGTGAATCTTCTTCCAGATCTGTGGTAGAGGATTATCAGACGTAATGGTGGAAACATAAGATTTCTAACTCTCACATTTAGCTGTATGGATGGTCCTATGGGTCACCACACTTGCCTTCCGAAACAGAATAAAAGAATCAGCCGTCTGCCGGCGGCGGTGTTTTTTCCAGGCTGCACGCTACCAGCGGACAGCCCAAGCACAGTCCGCATTTCACCAGGGAACACACTTCCGTGTGCCCCGGGAGGAAGAGCGAGGGATAGAGCGGAGGGCAGGGTTGAAGACTGTCATAAAAAAGGAGGAGGGTGCGAGGAAGAGGCAGAGAGGAGAGGTCAGAGAGAGTAACACAGAGGGTGAATAGGCACCAGTCTGTCTTGGCAAACTGCCACGTAGGGAAAGAAAGAAGAGGGTGGAAAGAGAAAAAGGAAACGAGGATGGGGAAATGATCACTGTTATGGAGGTCATCAAGAACCTGCTACGTGAAATCTAAGTAAAGGGACGACGAGCAGAGAAAAAGATCAAGACATGAAAGGGTGCGAGTTCGAGAGTCCACATGAGTGGGCTCACCAGAATTCAGAAGAGATAGAGAAGAAGCGAGGACAAACGGTTCGAGAAGACGGCCTCGGGTGCTTGTCAGAACATCACCCCAGAGGGAATGTCGACAGTTGAAATCACCCAAAAGGAGCACCGGCTCTGGCAAGGAGTCCAGGAGGTGCTTAAGATCAAGAAAGGAAAGAGGGACATTTGGAGGGAGATAAACGCAACAGACTGTATACCATTTACCCACAAAAATACGGGCAGCAGAACAGTGGATAGGTGACGGAAGAAGAAGGAGACGAAGGGAACATCTGAACGAATTAAGAGAGCAGTAGAGTTATGGGCCCCAGCAAGAGCTGGGGGGGGGGGGGAAGGGGGGAGAAAGAAAGGAATAATCACGAAAGTGACCAGGACGAGCACCAAGCATGGGTTCCTGGAGACAACCACAGTGGTGTAAATTGTGTAATTAGAAGCTGGAGTTCATGGAAGTTGGCATAAAATCCACGAACATTCCACTGAAGAATAGACATTATCAAAGAGAAAGGACAGTAACAGAGAACAAGAAAGAAATAAAGGTAAAGAGGAACACGGTTTATTAAAGAATCTCAGGATCAGGGTCTGGATCTGGAGCAGGGTCGGCAAAATCAGGGTTAGGGGGCATGGGTAAACTTAGTAAGGAGAGAGGGAAGGGAGCGAGAGAACAGACCAGAGGCGGACTGACGGGGTCCGGAAGAGGAGACAACCGATAGGGGCAGGCAAGGACAGTTGGAGGTTCTGAAATCAGGGAGTGCACCTCAAGAAGGGCAGCTACAGAGAGGGAATTGGGGGTGGAAGAAACTTCCATATCAGAGAGAGGGGGTTCAACCACTGAAATGGGAGGGGAAGTAGTGACAGAGTCAAAGGGAGGGGGTAAGGAAGAAAGCGAAACCTTCTTACCCGCCGAAGAGAAAGAAGAAGAGGAGCCAGGCTTATGTCTCTGACACGAAGAGACAGGCGTTGCAGTAACAACGTACCAGGCGACAGACTCAATGGTTTCAGCAGGAGAAGAGGAACGAGAGCGAACAACACGAAAATTGCTGGGAGGATAATGTATATCAGCCTGGACAGACAGGTGGCGTGGAGGGTCAAGAGACTGGGGGGGAGGGTCGGGAAGAAAGATTGGGGGAAGATGGGGAAGAAGACAAAGGAGATATGGTGGACTGGGTAGGAAGGGGGGGGGGACCCCAGATGGAGAACCGAGAGGGAGACTATCCGGGACAGGAGGCAAAGGAATAGGGGAGGAGGTGGTGGGTGTGGTCGGGTTTAAGGCCTGTAAACGATTGTGAGACTGAGGAAGACGGGAAGCACGAGGAGAGGTAGAACGCAACACGCGAGCATAGGAGACGCCCGCGAAAGGGGTAAGACGACGAACTTAGTGTCTCGCTTCAGGAAAAACAGACGATCACGGTGCTTCAAGTTGAGGACGGCTTCCTCGAGTTTGTAGTGCATACACGAGCGTGAGAAGGTAGAGAGGGCTTCACCGCAATTGAGATAGCGAGCCTGGGGAGAAATGCACTCGGACTTAGAATGACTATTGCCCCCACACAAGGGGCACAGACACACAGTACTGGTGCATTTGAGGACACCGTGCCCGAACTTCCAACACTTATTGCAAAGTCTAGGAGGGGGAATATACTACTGAACGGAGCATCTGGCACCAGCAAGAATAATAGAGGGCGGAAGGGCCCTACTATCAAAGGTGATTTTTTACAACTCTATGGGGCTGACGGCGACGACCACGAGGGGGTCGAGTAAACGTGTCCACCTGGAGGACAGAATGACCTTGGGATTCGAGGATATATTTAATATCCTCATGGCAATCTTTGAGGTCCCGAACACCAGTTGCAACATGGTGTGGGAGGAGAACAGTGCCAAAACTGGCATTTAACCGAGCGTTTTTGGAGACCCGAACAGGGGTCTCTCCAATGCAGGACAAAGCAGCTATCACGGCGTTGATAAACCCCAGAGAGAGGGGGGGTAAAAGGTGCAGTAGTCATTGAGACACGAAGCCGTGCCAGGGGGACGAGGTGGTCACCACTGGGTGCCGGGGACTCGACCCTACCGCAGAGGAGGGAGGGGAACTGGGCGGAGTAGTCAGGTCGTCGGGGCCCAGTGCAGCGGGGGCCACAGGGCCTGGTCTTCCAACACAGTCCGACTCGGGGGGCTTGGTCGCCCACCCCACGAGCCTGAGAAGGAACAAGGGAAAAATTATCAGCCATGAAACGAGGAAAAAACTTTCATTCACGAATGTGCCACCACACCCACCATGGAGCCACAATTAGAGGCAGGACACCCAACAAGAAGTAAGGAATTATCAAAAGAAGGCACCAAACCAGGAAGGCTATGTAGCACCATCATATGTGCAGAATAATCAGAGGGCGCTAAATATCACCAAGGATACCAATACGAGAACAAAAACGCATAAGGCAAGTAAGTAATTATCAATAGAAGGCACCAAACAGGGAAGGCTATGTAGCACCATCAAATGCGCAAAATAATCAGAGGGCGCTAAATATCGCCAAGGATGCCAATACGAGAACAAAAACGCATAAGGCGAACGATATCAAAAGTATCCGAGTCACCAAGAATTCTATTGAAGGACAGGTGACTGCGAGGGGCGGTCGGAAAGTAAGACACACGCTCGTCCTGGAAGTCAGGACATTCAAGAAGGACATGCACGACCGTAAGAGGGACAATGCAACTAGGACAATATGGAGCAGGGCGGCGCTCCATCAAGTGACCATGGGTTAAGCGAGTATGGCCAATACGCAATCTCGCCAGAGCTGTTTCCCACCGCCGGTTACGGTGGAAGGAGGACGGCCACGAGGAAACAACATTTAAGAGTACGTAGCTTGCTACCAGTAAGAGACAACCAAGAAGCCTGCCAACGGGTAAGGACTGAGGAATGGATAACCGGGTAAAAGTCGGAATACGGAACGCCTTTACGAGAGATGGGACAAGAGCGGACAGCTTCCTTGGCGGCAGCATCCGCACGCTCATTGAAAGACACACCAATATGGCTGGGAACCCAACAAAACTCAACCGACTTAAATTTACTGTGAACAAGAAACAGCCAATGCTGGATCTCGACAACTACTGGATGAACCGGATTAAAGGACCCGAGAGCCATGAGGGCACTACGAGAGTCAACAACAACTACAAAGGAGCACTGACAACGAGAAAGCAGGAGACGAAGAGCATAGAGAATAGCATAAAGTTCTGCTGTAAAGATGCTAGTCTCCGGAGGTAAGCGACACATTTAAGTGCGATCAGGAAAAACAAGAGTAGCCAACACCGTCCGCCGACTTAGACCCATCGGTGAAGACAGAAACGGAGCGGGAGTGAGAAGAAAAGTGCTCAAGGAAAAGGCGTTTTAGAACCGTAGGAGGGGTAAAAGCTTTAGTGATACGGGTCAAGGAAGTACAAAACCGCGGAAGAGGGACTCTCCACGGGGTCAAAGAAGGAACAACACGAGGAGAAACATTAGAAATACGAACGGAAAGAGAATCCTGGAGGCGAGATAACCGGACAGAAAGAGGGAGCTGATGAAGAGGAACAGGAACCGCAGGAGGGGTAAAAGTTAAAGCACGACAGAGGCGAGAGGAAGGATGTTGTAAGGACCGTGCAAGATAGCGAAGACAGTCGATCACGGCGGTCCTGGAGAGACAGGAAGCCAGTGTCAACATACAAGCTAAGGACGGGAGTCGAACGAAAGGCACCAGAACTGAGGCGCAACCCAGTATGGTGCAAAGCATCAAGACGGCGAAGAGTAGAAGGAGAAGCAGACGAGTAAGCAGGGCAACCATAATCGAGCTTAGACAGGACAAGAGAGGAATGTATAGCAAGGAGTGCGCGCCTATCTGCTCCCCAAGAAGTATGGGACAAGACCCGAAGGAGGGTAAGGGCCTTAGAGCACTCAACACGAAGGTAAGAGATATGGGGAGACCAAGACAAACGAGTGTCAAGGAATAACCCCAAAAGCTTTGCGGAATCTTTGTATTCAAGGGGATGACCATAAAGTGACAAAGAGGGACGAAGAACAACCCGTTTCCGCGTAAAAGTCATGGCACAAGTCTTAGTAGTAGAGAACTTGAAGCCATGATCGGTGACCCAAGACGACACGGCATCAATCGCAAGTTAAAGCCGGCGTTGAAAGAGAGGCGAATCATCACCCTGACAGAAAAGGGTAAGATCATCGACATAGAGAGCGGAGAAGACGCCTGAAAGAAGAGAGCAAAGAAGACCATTGAGGGCAACCAGAAAAAAGAGTAGTGCTCAGAACACTACCCTGGGGCACACCTTCGTATTGCTGAAAAGAGGCAGAGAGAGCCGTACCAAGCCGCACCAGAAAGGAACGACGAGAGGGGAAGTTGCTGAAAAAAAGAGGGAGATAACCACGGAGGGCAAAAGAATGAATCTGGGATAGAATATGATATCGCCAAGTGGTGTCGTAAGCCTTTTCCAGGACAAAAAGGAAGGCAACAACGGAGGTCCTCGCAGCAAAAGCAGTATGAATATAGACCTCCAAGTTCACCAGGACATCTGTCGTGCTGCGGCACTTGCGGAGACCAAATTGAGAAGGGGAGAGGTGGTGATGGTGTTCCAGGAACCTCATTAGACGAACGTTAACAATACGTTGAAAATTGTTTGCAGACACAACTTGTGAGAGCAATAGGGCGAAAGTCCTTAGGGGATGTTCCCAGAGATCCTGGTTTGCGAACAGGGAGAACAGCAGCATCGAGCCAGTCCTCAGGGACTGACGACGACTCCCAGATCCGATTATACAGACTCAGTAAATACCGAGACGTGCACGGAGGAAAATGGCAAAGCATCTCATAACGAATACCATCGGAGCCTACCGCCATAAAACCACAGAGGGCCAGGGCAGAACGAAGTTCAAAGACGAGTGTAGAAATCTAAAGGACGTGATTCAAGAAAAGGTTTACGAAGAAAGTAAGATTGGGGAAGATGAAGACAAGAGCTAACAGAAGAAAAGTTGGAACCCAGTTCGGTAGTGACCTGCAACGCGTCTTCCACAACCAACCCGTCCTCGACATAAGTCCATTACATCCAGCGGTCAACCCCACAGACGCATTCATAAATTTTAACTTGCTGTTTGTTCAAAACTGGAATTTTCTCAAGTATAAATTAATATTATAATATATTAGCATATTGTTCATATATAGGCATAGGATAGGTTAGGTTAGGTTAGGTGTTTAGGTTCTGTCGGCGATTATTTGTATTTGTAGTACGTGGATGAAGCATTTAGAGCGTTGTGATTCGAACAAAATTCGTCAGTGAAGCACTTGTTCCGGATATGTTCGAACGTCAGCAGTTGTGAGTCGTGTGTAAATCGCTTTTCATTCATAAACGGGGGGTTTGGCGGGTGCATAGAATCACTTTTGGATCTTTGTTTGGAGGACGAGCTGCCACAACAGTACCACGGAGGTGGAGGACCGGTCAAACATCAGGAACAAACTTACCCGCTATCTTGCGGATACGCTTCCAGATCAGTGGCAGAGGAGTTTCGGACATAATGGTGGAGACATAAGATGCCCAACATTCACGTTTAGCCGTACGGATCACCTCACTCGCTTTCCGAAAGAAAAGAATCGGCCGTCTGCCGACGGCGGTCTCTCTTCCAGTCTGCACGCTTACAGCAGACAGCCCGAGCACAGTCCGCATTCCACCAGGGAACTCACTTCCGTGGACCCCGAGGGGAAGAGCGAGGAATAGAGTGGAGGGCAGCGTCAAAGACTGTCATAAAGAGGAGGAGAGAGCCAAGGAGAGGTCAGAGAGCGGCACTGAGGGTAAAGAGGTTGCAGTCTGCTTTTGCAAACTGCCACCTAGGGAAGGAGAGGGGAGGGTGATAAGAAAAAGGTAACAAGGATGGGTAAATGGTCACTGCCATGGAGGTCATCAAGAACCTGCTACGTGAAATCTAAGTAAAGAGAAGACGAGCAAATAGAAAGATCAAGACAGGAAAGGGTGCGAGTCCGAGAGTCCAAATGCGTGGGCTCACCATTCAGAAGAGACAGGGAAGTAGATAAACGACTCAAGAAAGTGGCCTCGGGTGTTCGTCAGAAAATCACCCCAAAGGGAATTACAATTGAAATCACCCAGCAGGAGCACAGGCTCCGGCATGGAGTCCAGTAAGTTTCAGATCATGAAGTGAAAGCGAGCCACTCGGGGAGGAGTTAAATGGAACAAAGTGTTCCATTTCCACACAAAGATACAAGCAGCAGAACAATGGAGAGGCGAAGAAAAAAGTAAGGGGAGAAAGGGTACATCAGAGCAAATCAAGAGAGCAGAAGAGTTAGGAGCCGGGGGGAGAGAAAGTAATAGCCACGAAAGCAACCAGGATAAGCACCAAGCATCGGCTCCTGGAGAGAGACAGGCGAAAACTGCAAAATCAGAAGTTGGAGTTAGAGTTAATTGGTGTAATAACCTCCAACGTTCCATTGAAGAATAGACATCTACGAGAAGAGAAAGGACAACAACAGAGAACGAGGAAGAAACAAAGGCGAAAGAGCAACACAGCATGTTAAAGAAGATTTGGGTCGGGATCAGGGTCAGCAAAGTCAGGGTTAGGGGGCATGGGTAAACCGAGCAAAGACGGAGGGAAGGAAGCGGGAGAACCGACCAGAGGTGAGTGGGCGGGCGGGGTCCGGAGGAGGAAGGAGGAGGAGACAACGGGGAGGAGCAGTCAAGGACAGCAGCAGGAAGAGGGAGTAGAAAGAGGGGAGCGCACCTCAGCAAGGGCAGCAACCGAGAGGGAAGCGGGGGCCAAAGAAACCTCTATAGAAGGAACAGGGGGGGGGGGCACAACCACCGAAACAGAAGGAGAGCAATAGTCGGTAGTACGGGCCGAGGAAGAAAGTGAAGCCTTCTTACCCGCCGGGGAGGAGGAAGGAGAGGAGCCAGGCTTACGCTTCTGACTTAAGGAGACTCGTGTCCCAGCAACTACATACTGGGCAACGGATTCCAGCATCTCAACAGAAGATGAACGAGAGCACACACCAGCTGTTAGGAGAGCGATGAACATCAGCCCGTACCGACAGGGAGAGTCAACAGGCGGAGGAGAAGCATGGGAAGGAGGATTGGAGGGAGACGAGGAAGACGACACAGGAGACTTGACAGACCGGGTACAAAGAAGGGGATCCCTGGACAGAGGACCAAGAAGAGTACCCTTCTGGACAGAACTCAAAGGAACAGAGGGGGCAGTGGGCGTATCAGGGTCCATGGCCCGGAAATGGTTGCGAGTCTGAGGAAGGTGGGAAGGACGAGGAGAGGAAGAAGTAAGTAATTATCAAAAGAAGGCACCAAACCGGGAAGGCTATGTAGCACCATCAAATGTGCAGAATAATCAGAGGGCGCTAAATATCACCAAGGATGCCAATACGGGAGCAAAAACGCATAAGGCGAACGATATCAAATGTATCAGAGTCACCAAGAATTCTATTGAGGGACAGGTGACCGCGAGGGGCGGTCGGAAAGCAAGGCACACGCTCGTCCTGGAAGTCAGGACATTCAAGAAGGACATGCATGACCGTAAGAGGGACAATGCAACTAGGACAATAAGGAGCAGGACGGCGCTCCATCAAGTGACCATGGGTTAAGCGAGTATGGCCAATTCACAACCTCGCCAAAGGAGAGTGCGCCTATCTGCCCCCCAAGAAGTATGGGACAAGACCCGAAGGAGGGTAAGGGCCTTAGAGCACTCAACACGGAGGTAAGAGATATGGGGAGACCAAGACAAACGAGTGTCAAGGAATAACCCCAAAACCTTTGCGGAATCTTTGTATTCAAGGGGATGACCATAAAGGGACAAAGAGGGACGAAGAACGACCCGTTTCCGCGTAAAAGTCCTGGCACAAGTCTTAGAAGTAGAGAACTTGAAGCCATGATCGGTGACCCAAGACGACACGGCATCAATTGCAAGTTGAAGCCGGCGCTGAAGGAGAGGCGAATCATCACCCTGACAGCAAAGGGTAAGATCATCGACATAGAGGGCGGAGAAGACACCAGAAGGAAGAGAGGAAACAAGACCATTGAGGGCAACCAGAAAAAGAGTAGTGCTCAGAACACTACCCTGGGGCACACCTTCGTATTGCTGAAAAGAGGCAGAGAGAGCGGTACCAAGGCGCACCCGAAAGGAACGACGAGAGAGGAAGCTGCGGAGAAAGATGACCACGAAGGCCAAAAGAATGAAGTTGAGATAGAATATGATATCACCAAGTGGTGTCGTAAACCTTTTCCAGGTCAAAAAGGATGGCAACAATGGAGGTCTTCGCAGCAAAAGCAGTACGAATATAGACCTCCAAGTTCACCAGGACATCTGTCGTGCTGCGGCACTTGC
This sequence comes from Procambarus clarkii, assembly GCF_040958095.1. Classification (NCBI taxonomy): domain Eukaryota; kingdom Metazoa; phylum Arthropoda; class Malacostraca; order Decapoda; family Cambaridae; genus Procambarus; species Procambarus clarkii. The sequence goes on along the minus strand of NC_091203.1, from coordinate 10,285,184 downwards.
GGAAACCAAATTGAGAAGGGAAGAGGTGATGGTATTCCAGGAACCACATCAGACGAACGTTAACCATACGTTCAAAGAGTTTGCAGACAACTTGTGAGAGCAATAGGGCGAAAGTCCTTAGGGGAAGTACCCAGAGACCCCGGTTTGCGAACAGGGAGGACAACGGCATCGAGCCAGTCCTCAGGGACTGACGACGACTCCCAGATCCGATTATACAGACTCAGTAAATACCGAGACGTGCACGGAGGGAGATGGCGAAGCATCTCAATGAATACCATCGGAGCCCGCCGCCGTAGAACCGCAGAGGGCCAGGGCAGAACGAAGTTCAGTGAGAGAAGGGATCATTATAGGGAAGCTGAAGATGAGTGCAGAAATCTGAAGGACGAGACTCGAGGACAGGTTTACGAAGAAGGAAAGATTGGGGAAGATGAAGACCAGAGCTAACAGAAGAAAAGTAGGAACCCAGTTCGGAAGCGACCTGCAACGGGTCCGCCACAAGAGTATCATGGAGGTGAAGGACCGGTGAAACATCGGGAAAAAACTTACCCGGCATCTTGCGGATACGCTTCCAGATCTGGGTCAGGGGTTTCCGACGTAATTGTTGAGACATAAGATGCCCAACATTAACGTTTAGCCATACGGATGGCCCTACGGGCCACTGCACTCGCTTTCCGAAAGAAAAGAAAAGAATCGGTCGTCTGCCTACGGCGGTGCCTCTTCCAGGCTGCACGCTTACAGCGGACAGCCCGAGCACAATCCACATTCCAGCAGGTAACGCACTTCCGTGGACCGAGAGGAAGAGCGAGGAATAGAGCGGAGGGCAGCATTGAAGACAGTGTCATGAAAAGAGGAGGAGAGCGCGAGAGAGAGGCAGAAGGGAGAGGTCAGAGAGAGCAGCACTGAGGGTAAATAGGGTCCAGTCCGCCTTAGCAAACTGCCACCTAGGGAAAGAGAGGGAAGGGCGAAAAGAGAAAAAGGAAACAAGGATGGGGAAATGATCACTTCCATGGAGGTCATCAAGAACCTGCCTCGTGAAATCTAAGTAAAGAGAAGAAGAGCAAAGAGAAAGATCAAGACAAGAAAGGGTGCGAGTCCATATGAGTGGGCTCACCAGAATTCAGAAGAGACAGGGAAGAAGAGAGGAGAAACGGCTCAAGAAGGCGTCCCCGGGTATTCGTCAGAACGTCACCCCAAAGAGAATGACAATTGAAGTCACCCAGCTTGAGCACAGGTTCCGGCAAGGAGTCTAGGAGGTGTTTCATATCAGGAAGAGAGCGGGACACACTGGGGGAGAAAGTTACAAACTGTGTACCATTTCCCCACAAAGATACGAGCAGCAGAACAATGGAGAGGCAAAGGAAAAAGTAAAGGAACAAAGGGAACATCAGCACAAATCAAGAGAGCAGAAGAATTAGAAGCCCCAGCAACGGCTGGGGGGGGCTGAAGAGAAAGGAATAGCCGCAAAAACTACCAGGACGAGCACCAAGCATTGGCTCCTGTAGAGACACAAAGGGGCGAAAACCGCGAAATTAGAAGTTGGAGTTCGAGGAAATTGGCGTAATAACCTCGAACGTTCCATTGAAGAATGGACAACGACGAGAAGAGAAAGGACAAAAACAGAACAAGGAAGAAACAAAGGCGAAAGAGCAACAGTACGTTAAAGAATATCAGGGTCGGGATCAGGGTCAGCAAAGTCAGGGTTAGGGGGCATGGGTAAACTGAGCAAAGACGGATTGAAGGAAAGGGGAGAATAGATCAGAGGTGGGCGGGCGGGGTCCGGAGGAGGAAGAGGAGCAGTCAAGGACAGCAGCAGGAAGAGGGGGAGTAGAAAGAGGCGTGCGCACCCCAGCAAGAGCAGCAACCGAAAGGGAAGCAGGGGCCAAAGAAACCTCCATAGCAGGAACAGGGGGCGCAATCACTGAAACGGGAGAGGAAGGAGCAACAGAGCCAGAAGTAGGAGCTGAGGAAGAGAGCGAAGCCTTCTTACCCGCCAGGGAGGAGGAAGGAGAGGAGCCAGGCTTACACTTCTGACTTAAAGAGACAGGTGTCCCAACAACTACGTACCGGGCAACGGATTCTAGTGTCAACAGAAGCTGAACGAGAACACACACGACGGCCGTTAGGAGAGCGATGGCCATCCGCCTGCACCGACAGGGAGAGCCGATAGATGGAAGAGGATGGGAAGGAGGATCGGAGGGGGACGAGGAAGAAGACACAGGAGACACGACAGACCGGGTAGAAAGAAGGGGAACCCCAGACAGAGGACCAGGAGGGGTACCCCTCGGGACAGAGGAGGGGGCAGTGGGCGTATCAGGGTCCAAGGGACGGAAACGGTTGAGAGTCTGAGGAAGGGGGGAAGGACGAGGAGAGTAAGAGCGCAACACGCGAGCATAAGAGATGTTAGTACAAGGTGGGAGCCGGCGAACCTGGCGCCTCGCCTCAGGAAAAGATAAACGCTCCCAGTGCTTCAGGTTAAGGACGGCTGCCTCAAGCTTGTAATGGACACAGGCACGGGAGAAGGTAGGATGGGCCTCACCGCGGTTGAGGCAGCGAGCTTGGGGTGAAGTGCACTCCGACTGTGTGGGAGTGAGGGTCACTCTAAGGACAGAGTGAGTCCCAGAGCAGCGGAGGGCACCATGGCCAAACCTCCAGCACTTGTTACAAAGTCGAGGAGAAGGAATATACTCCTGGACAGAGCACCTAGCACCAGCAAGAATGACAGAGGATGGAAGGGTCCTACCATCAAAGGTGATCTTCACAACGCGAAGGGGTTGACGGCGACGACCACGAGGGGGACGAGTAAACGAGTCAACCTGGAGGACAGAATGGCCTTGGGCATCAAGGATATGCCGAATATCATCGTGGCATTCTTGCAGATTCCGAACACCGGTTGCAACATGGGGTGGGAGGAGAATAGTGCCAACACTGGCATTCATCCGAACGTTCTTGAAGGCCCGAACAGGGATCTCGCCAAGGCAAGATAAGGCAGCCAAGCGGGAAGCCGCATCCTGAGAAGGAGCAGCAACGACACGTGTACCGAGACGAGTGGGGTTGAAACTAACAGACGCATCCACAGAATCTACAAGATGCCGATGGAGGGAGAAATCGTCAGGAGGCGCAGAATCAAGAGGGAGGAGATCAAAGTATTTGGCCCATGAAGCAGGACCAAACAAGGCCTGATACGCATCAGCACGGGAAGGAATCAAGCGAATGCGGTTGGGGCACGAACGGCGTTGAGAACCCCTACTGAGAGAGAGGGGGGTCAAAAGGCGCAGTAATCGCAACAAAAGACTTTGCCACACCAGGGGACGAAGTGGTCACCACCGGGGGCTGGAGGCTCGATCCAACCACAGAGGAGGGAGGAGAGCTGGGGGAAGAAGTCAGGACGGTCAAAGGAGGAGCAAGGTCGGGGCCCAACGCAGCGGGAGCTACAGAGCCTGGTCTTCCAATACAGGCCGACTCGGGGGCTTGGTCGCCCACCCCACGAGCTTGAGAGGGTACAACGGAAACATTCAACGACAGAGACGAAAAGTGATAAATTCACCCACAAATGTGCCCCCATACCCACCATGGAGCCACAATTAGAGGCAGGACACCCAACAGGAAGCTATCGCCGATCATGCCGGGGCCCCCTAGGGGTGCGTCGTGAGTATACGCCCCACAAACGCCATCTTAAGAACCGTCAGTCCGTCGAGATCGGGTTCAGCGACGAAAGGGGGATTGACAATAAAAGGTTCCCCTCGCTCGAGACGTCGGGTACTACAGTTCTACGGGTGCAAGAGTATGCCTCCTCAAGCACCCGGGCGTCAAAATAGAAGTAGTCCAAAGAAATAATCCAAAACAAGCAAAAGGTCGGCAGGAAACAAGCAGATAGAAGAGGGGGGGGGGGGGGGGAAGAAAAACCAAACATAAGGAAAAGGAAAAGCAATCCGGCACAATTGGAGAAGACAGCAGCAGGAGTACAAGGCCAGAAAAGGACAGAGGACTGCCCAACGGAGCATCACACTCCGGCAGCCGTCCACCAAGCCCCCTCACGACGCCAACGGGCCGGATAGGGAGGGGGAATGTGCCAGAAAGTTATGGGGAGGGAAGAGGTTCAAGAGGAAACTTGAAAACGCCATTGCTTCTAGTAATTTGACGAATAGTAACCAGAGGTATTCCATAGTTACGAGGGAGTCTGCTACTAATCAAAGATTTTATTTCACTTTTTATTCAAATCCAAACACTTTCTATTATTAGACAAAACACTTTACCGTTTTAAAATGTTTATTACAATACTATGTGCCAATTTTCTATAATCCATCTTTAAACATAGTATCTGGCGGTGGTGGAAGTAACCGTAGTAGTTACTATTTGCGTAATGGTAGTTACTATATCCTGCACAAGTTCTTGTGTAGATACCACAGGGACCGTCTGGATCTGTAATTACAAACATTATTGACGTTTGTGTAATAAATGTAGAGAACACTTGCACAAATTCAAGACTACATAGTTACCTCGTGAGTAACAGCCACGTGGGTGATGGTCTGCCAGTATTTAACAGTATCTGTTGTGGTGACGAATTGACTGTAGACAGAGACCATTGTGCTCACTGGGTAGACCCCCACCGTAGCCGTCACCAACACTACCGGTGTGGAGGTGACCCTTATCACAGAAGTCACCGTCTGTGGCTGCTGGGGAACAAACTCCCATTGGGTGGTGGTCTGGGTGACTGTCAGGGTGATCGCTGTCTGCTCAGTAACCCAGACGTCAGAGGTTGTAGTCTCCCGCAGAGTGTGGGTCAGGGTTGTCTGCAATATTACACACCATTACGAAGTGTTAATGTATATATGACAGGTTGGTTAAGAAGGGTAATGTCATTGTTACCAACCTCAGTGGTGATGGTGGAGGTTGTGGGGGTGACGACTGGCAGGGGCGCGTGGGTGCCGTAAGGTTGGTACGCCTGACCCTGGATCTGTTGGGGAGCAATTATTAGTCTGCTACAATTTTTTTATTATTTGAGAATACGGTATAATATAATAATTACCTGGGCGATACAACCGAGGAAGAGTAGAGCAAATACAGCCATCTGTACAGAAAAAATGCAGTTTTTAATCAAAAGTTACAATAGTGTCATTAACCACCATGATCAAAAGTCAGATTTACTTTTGAATTTTTAACATAACTGACGTTATAACACCGAGAAGTTCATCAATAACTGATAACGAGAGGCATGTTTGAAATTTGTCACTAGTACAGCAATTTTAGTTAAATCAAGATTTTTGAAGCCGGACAATAAAGATGGTTGGGAAGGTAGTTAGGGGAAGATTATGGGACACCGAGGCTTCCATAATGCAAGCTATCTAGGTGCTTCAACATTAGACAATTCTACGAGAGTTTACTGTTAAGCAATTTATGAACTCCCAGGCACACTTTCCACATCAGATATATAAAAGCATGAAACCATGTTTAAAGACCAGTTTATTAAAATTCATAATTTGAATTAGGCAAAGATAAGTATTCAGTTCTATTAATAACATAACCTGAAGTGTAGGTACAAACTAACGTCCCATTTAGATATCGTTAGAGGCCTTGGTAATAACTATTGAATTTGTTATGTTTAACTAGCAGTACCCAGCCACGCGTTGCTGTGGCTCAGCAACCTTCCCTGTTAAATTCCCCCCTCCCCTTGTCCACCCAACCATTCCCCACTCCATCCCCTCTTCCTTCCCACCATGCCCCACTCCCGTGTCCCTCTGTCCTCCCCACCCTTCTCCATTCCCCCATCCCCACAATCCCAAACTCCTGTCCCCTCATCCTTCGCACCATCTCACTTCTGTCATCATCCCCCACTCTCGTCCGATGCCTTTCCAAATGGTCTGAAGTTCACAAGAAAATTGGGAACATCAAGTGGTCTGATGTTCCCATCACTGAAAGAAGTAGTAACAAATTTAATAAAGATGAAAAAATAAAGTATTCGCACGAAATGAGCGGTCTAGTAAACAGACCAATTTCAATGCAATTCATACAAAATTAAATCAAAATACATCAAAATCTAGGAAAATTCAAATTATCAGTGCAATCAGAAACATTGAAATTGAATTTTAACATTTAGTGAAGCATTTGTGTTGCTCTTACATTCAACAGATGGCACTTTTTTTTTTTCCAAGAAAAAGTTTTACCTGTCACATGTGGCATCTATACTTAGGAATTGAACTGTAGGGTAAACAGCTCAATTCCCACACAATGTCACAATAACTAATAATTAAAATAAATTGAAATCTATGAAAATAGATTTTATCAATGCAATCCAAAACATTGAAAGGCAATACGCGACATCTAGTATAGCGTGCATGTTGCCATTATGTGCAACAGATGGTGCCGTTTTTCAAAAACTATGAAATGCTTTTACCTGTCACAGGGGCAGTATCTAAATAAAAATATAAATGTTCGTTTGTTCAAAATCTCTACTCTCCGAAAGTTCTTCATCGATTGCCTTGAAATGTTCATACAAAATTTCTTTTCCATCCGACCAGGTTTTTATATACATATATAGATGTCATGTCTGTGACGGGAAAAAAACACTTACTTTGAAAATCTGTTTTCCAATGCGAGGGAAATCTTTGAAATCTCTTTACCGATTGCTTTGAAATTTTGACAACATTGCATTCAAATAGGCGTGTGTTTTTATATACACCTACTATATACATGTCTCGCCCATGGGGAAAAAAAAAAAAAAAAAAAAAAAAAAGTTTGAAAAACAGCACCATCAACAGGATGTAAAGAGCAGCATGCTGTAATCTGAAAGTTCTTCCACAATTGCTTTGAAATTTTGAAACTACGTTCCATTCTAGTATGTGCGTGTTTTTATAGATTTACTATTTAGATGAAAAGCCTGTAACGGGTAAAACTTTTTTTTTTTAAAGCGCCATCTATTGCACGTTAGAGCAACACTACATAAAATGTTTCGATTCGATTTCAATGTTTCCAATTGAATTGATAAATTGAATTTTCGTAGATTTATTTTCATTTATTTAATTACTTTGCGTCACGTTGGGATTGATCCGAGTTTACCATACCGTTCATTTTGCGAGTAGCTTATTTGTTTCTTTTTTCATTATTTCTTTTTTTAACTTCATATATTTTTAGTGCAATTGGTGGCGAAATTGAGCCGTGTCTATCTGCGTTTGAATTTAAATAGTTCGTAAGTATTATGTTTGTTTTGAAAACAAGAAAATGGACAACACGTTTATTTTTCAGTTGCAAATGTACAACAGCCATGAATCCACCGGCTACGACGTAAACTGCTCTTAACGTTATGTCAAAATGATGAATTTGCAAAAACACTGCTCTGAAGTGCATACATATTACACATGGGATGTCACTAGAAAATCATTTGAACGACAGAAACCAGGAGACCGTCGACCAGGTTGTCGACGGACAACCTGGCATATTCAAATAAACTAAGATATACAGACTACACTGTGCATCCTAATCAAGATGAATGCTTCTTCACATGCTGTTGGTAAATGTGCCCGGACCAACTTCTTAACAGCCATTGAGATTTGTCAACAGCGAAACACATGCCAATTTCCGTAGTGCATGTCATGCTCCTAATTTATTGAAGAACGACCAACACTGGGATGTATGCATTAATGACGCGTCCAACACGTCACATCCAAATTTAATTCGTGCATTGTTTGCAATCATTGACCACCGGCTTTCCATCTCCAACAGTTATGGGAGAAATAAATCGCACATGGCTGAAAATATTCATCGAATATGAAGGAAAAATCAAATATGAACATAGATTTCACAATAAATATCGAAAACGAAGCATTGATAATGATTGTAGATTTGTGCTTAGAAATCACGAACAAAGTTCTAAATCAATTGGAAGTGCCATTACCGACTATCTACTACCGTTTCGTTCGATGTAGAATTGCGTCGTGAACAAGATCACAACACCAGTGATCCGTTATGTGTGCAATCAAATATTCTTAAGCTAACGCTCGAGCTAAAATGCATTTACAATCAAATAATTAAAACTGTCAATAAAGAGTTTGGAGACATCTTAGGTGCGCCAGAAGGAACTGTAAATCCTTCCTAATTAGATTTATTCCAGCAGGATTTAGATCCCAAAATGTCATAACCGTCATAACTCTTGCATCATCCGGAATAGCTACGACATTGTTACCAAGCCGAAGAACTGCTACTTCGAAATTGCTATTGAACATGCAATTCATTGAAATGCCCACGGGCAACATTTCCAAAGCATCCGGCATGGGTAAACTATTGCAGAAATGTAAACCGTTTGGGATGAATGCATAATGGCCCACAAAAAATCGTTAAAGACTCTCGATCATTACAAGATTTGCATTGAAACAGACCAATTTGGGAACTTCAATATTTCTTGCACGAGATTTCATGCAAACATTACCTGTAATTCCTCGATACAAGTCCGTCGACACTGTTGAGGAAGCAGTTAGTGAATTAAAAAATTGTTGGATAACTATCAGGGATACCATCACGCGTACGGCAATTTAAAATCTGCATGCCAATTTTCATGTGAAATATCAATCAACTAAAGCTTTACAACTGCACGCGCCTTTCAGTAAAAAAAAAAAATTATAATCAGCAACGTCTTAGAAGCAACAATCTTTACAGTACCTTTCAAAGGTGAAGAGGTCCTCATTCCTCGCATTCCTACCATTCCAACAGATATGTCATTTCAATTTAAGATATTGAAACTTAATTCGACTGTCGTTTGTAATCACCATCAACAAAGTTCAGGGCCAATCTTCAGAATTGTGCAGTTTATATCTAGACACGGAAGGCTTCTCATAAAGGACAATTATATGTTGCGTGTTCTAGAGTCTAAACCAGACAATCTACAGATAATGGAACAAGTAAAAAATATAGTATACCCACAAGCATTATGAAATTAAACATGTTAGAAACGTACACTTTTCCATATAACCAGACAGCCACAGCAACGAGTGGCGGGTACAGGTAGGAAATATATAAAAAGACACTCATTTGAATGGAATGTTGTGTCAAAATTTGAAAGCAATTGGTGAAGAGGTTTTGAAGATTTCCCCCACATGAAAAAAAACAATGAGAATTTTTTTTTACAGTCACAAACGTGACATCTATAGTATGTATACTGAAACCTGCTCTGATGCGAACTAAACGTTTTTTGAAAATTTTCAGACCAATCTGCAGTACTTTTGGCGATTAGAGATTTTGAAGAATCGAACATTTTTATAAAGATTGTTAACCTTTGAATAATGCCTGCCAATGCTAAATCTACACAAATAAAAATGGAAATGTTTGTTTAAATTCGCTAATCTCCGAAAGTTCTTTACCGATTGCTTTGAAATTTTGACAATGTTGCATTAGAATAGGCGCATCTATATACCTACTATATAGATGCCACCCCTGTAACTGGTAAAAACCATGCGGTTTTGAGGAATGACACTATCAGTTACAAATAATAGCAGCATTCATGCTACACTAAATATGTCACGAATTGCATTTCAATGTGTCCGATTGCATTGATCAAATTTTTATAGACTTAACTTTTTATTTATAAAATTATTAAATTTAAAGTATTCATTACACTTTGATATTTTATTTATCTTTTGTGCGACATTGTGTTGAAATCTAGGCGTGTTTACCATACCGTTCATTTTGTAAGTAAAATTATAGATGCCACACCCGTGACCGGTAAAACTATGCTTTTATTCACAAACAGCACCTGTTGCATGCAAGAACACTTGCTATACTAAATATGTTAGTTCCCTCTGTTCCCCATTGCTTTGATACATCTTTCATTTATTTTTTAATTTATTTTGTGGGATTTGTGTTGGAATTCAGTGTTTACCATACCGTTTATTTCGAGAGTATAGTTAATTTTTAATTTTCTTCATATTTTATTCAACTTATATTTTAGTGATGGGAACATCAGACCATTTGGAAAGGCATCGGACAAGAGTGGGGAATGGTGGGGATGAGGGAATGGTGAGTAGGACAAAGGGACAGGGAAGGTTGCCGAGTCACAGCAACGCATGGCCACGTACTGCTAGTAGTTAAAGCATACTTTGGTATATAAAAAAAAAATAAAAAGCTTCTATTCAATTATTAACTGCCGAGGCTATAATTTGTGAAGCGTAATACTATAGAATTTTCATTCAATTAAGGAGTTGAACTTAATAATGGATATTTGAAGCACTCATTTTATTAAACAGGCCATCATGAATTGACTAAAGATATTTCAGGTCTTTATAACAAAGGAGATATATTTTGTTTACACATGGAATTACCTTCAGTAATTTAATCAAGTATTTTTCTTTAAGCATTACTACTTTATAAATAGATTTCACTTTATGTTGCAGACCAAGTCCGGGGTATAGTCAAGTATACCACGCTTAAAATACTTCATTTTATACATATAAGCCTAGTAGTGGTTAAGCCTAAAATATTCCATTAAACGAATATAATATCACTAAAATTAAGGATCTGACGAATCTCCACCTATTAGATGCTTCTACCGTATTCTTTCAACATCACTAATAAGATATCCTGGATAATGTCCTAAGCATACAAATTAATTATTAATAATATACTACTTTTAACCCATAACAATAAAATTAATACGTATTAAACTACCAATTACAATAAAAACTATATCAGTAATAAACCCAATCTTACATTTCACTTAAAACCAACCTTTAACAACACTTAAAGTGTGAGAGAAGGTACCACACAGACAACAGTGGAATGACTGAGGGTTAACGGCGGGCCGGGCACCTCGTTGACTCAACACCAAACACTTTATGGGAAAGGTAGAAAGTTCCCCACAAAAGCTGCCAAGACCACTATAACAGCGCCATCTATTGATTAAACCGTCAGCTACGCTCCCTGTGGAGCAAAATGATGATAAGACTCACTGAGCTTCAGTATTTATTTTAATCATTTTCACTAACTCTCTTTGTTTCTATTTTATAATTATATTAAAATATTAATTTATTTGCAGGCTTTCTATTGTGTTACTGATTATTAGCCAAAATATTAGTTGTGCTTACAATATTTTCTTTTGTCTTATAAAATTTGGGTAGTTATTTGATTATGAGTAATTCTAACACCGTAGGCTTAAAAGGTATATATTTACCAACCAAGGTCTACACTTACATATTGAGAAATAACACTGTGGGCTTAAATTAATATTTTTGGAGGTTTGAGCAAAAGCCTAAAATGGGTTTGTATATTTTATTACATTTTATTTTAGTTTTCCTTGCTAACAATAATAATTGTATGATACAAAATCGTGTGACACACATGGCTCTAATATTTACATGATTTAACAATATGAAATTAGTAATAAAAATAAATCTTAAGTTGAAACAAACGTTGAATAACAGTGAATATAATAAATAAGTATAAGTGTCGTGACACTGAACCCCGGTTCATTCCGAACACAGCGGTTACACCACACATAACACCTTGCCTCAGCAACCGTTTCTACTACCGTGTACTTCTACACACACCAGACCCTTGAGGTGTACCCTAGGTTTGTACAGGAACACAATGAGGGAACATATGGAAGGTATTTAAAGGCCGTCGGGTTTTCTCATTTAATTACAAAGAATAGACTCTGACAAATAATAACATATTAACATACTCTATTTAGTTAAATAAACACCCAATATCCATAACCCACTTGACCTCCGTGGTCACCACCTGCACTCGTAACTTCCGCCTAAGTCCCTAATACTGAATGATTACTACAACGCTCCATACCCCGTTAGTCTTACATTCAATACTCACATACTGCAGGCTTAACTTGGTCACTAAGATCACATCAGGCTCCCGCATAGCTGTCTGCTACACTTCGTTGCTGCCACAGACGAAGACCCGGAGAACTTGCCAGTTCCACTCCCACAACCAGACTGTCTTCAGCCAGCCATAGCCTCAAACATTTCACCCCGCCTCTCAAGGAAGGTATAATCCGATTAACTTTGTTCCTAGAAGCGGTAACCTTGTTCCTAGAAGCCTGAGTCCTCTTCCCAGGAATTATGAGTTTGGCCAAGCAGCTGCTGTCTTAATCCCTTGACCTTTTCTGGATGTGTGACCGTTGTCTGTATACTTAACATGTACTTCCAATCCTCATTCGTTAGGTGTTGTAGTAATGATCCTCTAGCTAATAACCCCCACAAACTTGTGGATTACAACATACGCTTGTAGTGTAAAATAAAACCTTGCTAGCAATAATAATTGTAAGTGATATAAAACGTGTGAGAATTCAATACGCTAATGTTTACATGATTTTACAATATGATTTACAATAATCCTAAGTTGAAACAAACGTTGTATAACAGTGGAAACGATAAATGAGTCTAGGCTTGTAGTGTAAAATAAGAGTTGCCAATTACTGTCCAAAAGGAGGTGACTATAAGAATAACGCAGAGGCGCAGGCCCAACTAAGGGAGTTGAGATTTGAAGAAAGCGACGACCAGATGAGACATTATAGTAAGGTGGGTTACACGATGGGGGGTTCCGGCAGAGGTTTCCCCCACCAGCAGAACAACTGTCGTGCAATCCCCTATTCTGCAATGCAGTCAGAACACGGCTCCAAAATGAGAATAGTGACTTGAATGACCTCTACCTGAGGGGGATATTTTATGCGTTGCTCTTTTAGCGACCTACTACTCGCCCAGACTTTGTAGGTCAGGCGGTAACTGGCAAAGGATTTGTAACGTATCGTGGATGTTTCTCGAGTGGCGGCCAACATTAGGGTGTCTACAAGTCTGAAGGAGAGAGCGCTTGAAGTTTGTAGTCTCCGTGACTCAGTTGACGATTCTCCACGGATCGTAGCGTCTTTGGGAGAGTCGTGGAGAAGGTCCCCTTTGGGTTTCTTAATGCGTAGCCATGATGAGGGATGTGGAGTATCCTCAATACCAGGTGTGACGCGAATGTGGAGTCCCCTTATGTGACTGGGCTTATGTTCTCTTATGTTCGCATGGAGAGAGAAGTATAACTGGTTTGTAAGCATTTTTTTTACTTGAGAGTTGAAGCATTTTTCTGCGGGATTCCATGAATGTCCATATATTCAAACTCTACCATTAAAAACAAAACAGTTTTCCCTGAAAATGGAAAAGGTACAGAATTTTCAAATACTTGTAAATGTTAGTAATTGAATATAGCCCTTGAAAGGGGACCAATTTGTCGCAATCTGGTATGCATGTGGTTGATTCCGTTGTGGAAGAGAATGTTGCCCTTGCTGTTGTATATTGGATTTCGTCGTTCTTGCTGAATTCAGCTTTGACCACAAGCAGGGTCAGGTTCCGGCCATTAGTGCCTACCAAGATGTCGGAGAAAGCTGGGCAATGATGAAGATGATGGTGTGCCTGACGAAAATGTTGCATCCTCCCGGATACCGTCGTTGGGGGGATGAGGGCAAGGTCAGCTGGTTGCAGGGCGTCGACGGGCTCTAGAGCAAAATAGTTGTTCCAAAGCTTTGTTGATTGTATGGATGAGTTCGCACCGATATTGATGGTGTGGAGCAGAATGTCGTTTGCCTTCACCGCTCCTCACACAGATGTGGTCGGCGAACCAAGGATTGTTTGCTGAGTGGTAGCCAACTTAGCGTATCCACCAGGCAATGTGAAAGAGAGCGCTTGTAAGAGCTGTTCCGCCTATGTTGTCATAAATGCGTAGCCATGGCGAGGGATGGGGTTTCTCCTCAGTACTAGGTGTGATGAGTGTTTTGGAGTCTCTTCGTGTGACTGTGGCGTAAGAGGTGTATCTCCCTTGGGACCGCTAGTTTCAAAGCTTTCTTCTTTCTTGAGAGCTAAGGCAGTTTTCTGGGGGCTTGTATGAATGTCTGTATGCTCAAATATGCAATTAAAAACCAAACAGGTTTCCCTGAAAATAAAAGAGGTACATATTATCCAATACTTTGACATATTATTAAATTAGACAGCGCCTGAAATTAACAAGTATGCTCCCGTGTAATGTGATGTGATCCGATCTGCATGTAGTTGTTTCCGTAACGTTAGAGAATGTCGCACTTTGTGTAAGACATTAATATCCGTGGTTCTACCTGATTTTATCTTTGACCACAAGCAGTGCCAGGGTCCGGTTCTCTTCTTACTTGAGAGTTGAGGCATATTTTGTGCCTGCTTGCATGATGTCCGTTTATTCAGAATCCGAGTTTGATCGTTCTTGCTGAACTCAGCTTTGAACACAAGAGGCAGAGTTCCGTTCGTTGGTGCTTTCCAAGGTGTCGGCAGGGACTGGCCAACGATTCAGTTACTTTTCGTTCACGAAAATTTTTTTACATCCTTCGTGATGACTTCAATGGAGGTGCGGGATGAAGATTGGCAGGTTGGAGGGCGTCGTGGTGCTCGGAAGCAAATAGGCGTTCCAAAACTTTGCCTTTTGCAAGGTCTTTTGCTTGATCACTATCAGTGTCAGTAAGTCACTGACATTTATAGTGATCAAGCTATAAGTCGGACGCCTTCGCCGCTACTCGCATGTGTACATCTGCACAATTGAGCTTTGTAAATGTTTGCATGAGCAAACGTGCAGAGGGTTGTGATCTTGAAAGCATAAGTCCAAATAATGAACTAATAGATCTACAGATGCTCACGAGTAATAGGTATACCACTTAACGCCGGAAGATCCCTTGAACACAAACCTGTGATTGTGTTTACGGACATATAAACGGATTTAAATTATTTCACATAGATAGATATTTTAGACGAGTGAGTAGCCATATATGTTAAGGAAAATTTGAAATATAGTCTCAAAGATGGAATCAGAATACAGCCACACACAGAAACTTTTTGTCTAGAATTAAACGAAAACTCTAAACATCTTATAATTGGAGTTATATACCGGTCACTAAACTTATACAGAATGGAAGCAAAGCCTCTATGAGATGAAATATCTAGAGCATCTAAGTCAAACAGTATTCGTGTCATGAGTGACTTTAATTTTAGTTGAATAAACAGCCTAACACAACAGGGAATAATGAAGAAAAAGATTTTCTAGATTTAATTGACGATTGTTTTCTTAAGCAACACATTAAGGAACCAATGCGTGAAAATAATATTTTAAACCAAGTTTTATGTAACAGGGAAATGCAAATTAATGACATTGAAGTTGACCAGAACACACACTAGAAGGTGAAGGGACGACGACGTTTCGGTCCGTCCTGGACCATTCTCAAGTCGATTGTGATGAGGAATTAGATGTAGGCAATAAATAGGCTAGAGAGAGGTGAGGAGCAAAGTGTAGTAGAGGAGATAGTAGTAGGAATTGGCCCATAACATTGAAATAGTGAGTGAACTAGGGAAGCGTAATCACAAAGAAATCAGATTTAGTATAGAATGGAATAGATTTGTAGGAGAAAATTCTGTTAATGTGCCAAATTTTGGAAAAGCTGATTTTAGGGGCCTAAATTTTTTTTGCGTGAAATAGACTGTAAAGTTTATGGGGGGGGGCGGTCTTGCAACGAGACATGAACCCAGCGATGGGTGATGTAAAAAGGGATTTCAATGTGGATTCACAAGATAACTTATTTAAAAATATTCTAAGCAAAGCACATGAACGTAGTACCTTACCTTGAAGTTACCTTGAGGTGTTTCCGTGGCCTGGTCGATTGCTGGACTGGTCAACCAGGCTGTTTGATGCAGGTGCTCGCAGCCTGACGTATGAATCACAGCCTGGTTGATCAGGTATCCTTTGGAGGTGCTTATCGAGTTCTCTCTCCTGAAAACTGTCAGGGGTTAGCCAGTTATGCCTCTTATGTGTAGTGGAAACGTGTTGAACAGTCTCGGGCCTCTGATGCTGATAGAGTTCTCTCTCAGAGTACCTGTTGCACCTCTGCTTTTCAAAGGGGGGTATTCTGCACATCCTGTCATGCCTTCTGGTCTCATTTGATTTTTTAGAGTTTTTTAAATTCTTACTAATCATAACTCCCAGATCCCTTTCACTATCCGACTTCGCAATCTCAACTCCATCTAGCAGTATACTAATTATACTGATTAATATACTATACAACTTGAAAAGATCGCGATAATAATGACCCGAAATGGATAACAAAGGATCTGAAGAACCTTATAGGTAGAGAGAGAGCTTGGTACAAAAAAGGTTAAGAATGGGTGAAGTCAGTTTAGAACAAGAATTCGTCGAACTGGTTAGAAATGTTGGGAACATGAAATTGAATCACAAGGTGTCCAACAGGGTAACCCCATGCTCCTTTTCATTTCCGCCTAATCATCAAGAAAGTCACTGATAACCTGTCCAGTGAGCTTAACATTTGGTTTTTGGACGATGGTTCTATAACTGGCTCCCCAGACTCCCTCCTGGATGACATAAGAATAATTCAGGAGCAAGGAGCCAGTTTAGGCCTCACCCTGAACTCTTCCAAGTGCGAAATAACTTCCACCAACGAGCACATAATAGAGCAAATAAAGGTTGTTTTGCCTGATATTCATATAACCAACGCTGAGTACAGCACACTTCTAGGAGTTTCTCTTGGAGGAAATGTCATCGACGAGATCCTTGGTAAGAAGATCTCTGACCTGAAGAGGACGAATGAGAAGATTGAAGACATCGATGCTCATGATGCACTTTACTTCATCACCAGATGCTTGTCCCTGCCTAGGCTGACCTACTTTCTTAGATGTTCGCAATCTTTCATTAATATTAAATTACAAGAGTATGACAGCCTGCTGAAGTCAATGCAAGAAAAAGTCCTCAACCTTTCTCTCAGCAACTCACAGTGGAAACATGCCTTCCTTCTTGTCAGACTCCGGGGCCTCGGCGTTCGCACAGAAAAACAAATTGTTGTACCAGCGTTCCTGTCCTCTTTAATGGCATCTGACAACCAGGTGAGGGAAATCTAACCTGATCACCTAGTTCAACAGACAGGGGTACATGATTCCAGCTGTACGGTGTGCACAACCAAATGGGTCTCTCTCGAAGGACCAGCACCACAACTACCACCTTCTGAAGCCCTCGATCCAGCTGGGATCGCCCCATTATCGACAAAGAAGCTGCGACATGCCTAGAAGCTGTGACAACATTACATGACACTTCCCGACTTAGAGCTGTAGCAGCTCCCCATGCAGGTGACTTCCTATTAGCAACCCTAATGTCAGCAACCTGCACCCGTCTCACACCGCAGGCCCTCCGAATTGTTGTGGTTCTCCCCGCCTGGCTGCCCCAAACCACACCGAATACAGATGTACGGCCTTATCTGCAAAATGACAGGACGATGGCATGAAAAGACACAGCGAGGATTATGACATTATGAAGAGAAACCTTACCACAGCCGGTTGTCCAGCAGAGAGAAAACCCCAAAGACAGTTGGTGTGGGAATACACTTGCGTTTCCACTTTAGCCAAAACCTATGTTGATTTCAATGCTGCACAGGCAGGTGGTGCTGCCGATCACCGGGAAGCAGCTAAGTCACATAAATACAGATATCTTGATCACCACTACAATTCTGTCCCCATTGCCTCAGAGACACTTCGTGTCTGGGGTAAAAGTGCTGCTAGTATTTTAAAGGAGCTGGGTTCCAAGCTAATTAAAACAACTAGAAACCCTAGAGCCGCCAGTTTCCACTTTCGGAGCCTTAGTATGGCAATCCAGAGAAGAAATGCTCACTGCATCTATAGTGCCTGCCCACCATCTGAGGAGCTGGAGGAGCTCTACAACTTGTGACAAGTAGCTTTGTACCTTGCATGTAACCAATGTTGTAACCCTTTTTGAAGAATAAAATTTAAAAATGAAGTGATATATATATATATATATATATATATATATATATATATATATATATATATATATATATATATATATATATATATATATATGAATGAAAACTCACACCCCAGAAGTGACTCGAACCCATACTCCCAGAAGCAATGCAACTGGTAACTACAGGGCGCCTTAATCCGCTTGACCATCACGGCCGTCAAAAGGAAGTGATAGCCGAGGCTATTTGAGCCACTTCCCCGACGGCAACTCGGATGGTAATCTTGGGCATAGCATTTCACCAAATCACCTCATTCTTTGGGGCACACGTGAGGAACACAAATGCGAACAAGCCTGAATGGTCCCCAGGACTATATGCGAATGAAAACTCACACCCCAGAAGTGACTCGAACCCATACTCCCAGAAGCAACGCAACTGGTAACTACAGGGCGCCTTAATCCGCTTGACCATCACGGCCGTCAAAAGGAAGTGATAGCCGAGGCTATTTGAGCCACTTCCCCGACGGCAACTCGGATGGTAATCTTGGGCATAGCATTTCACCAAATCACCTCATTCTTTGGGGCACACGTGAGGAACACAAATGCGAACAAGCCTGAATGGTCCCCAGGACTATATGCGAATGAAAACTCACACCCCAGAAGTGACTCGAACCCATACTCCCAGAAGCAACGCAACTGGTAACTACAGGGCGCCTTAATCCGCTTGACCATCACGGCCGTCAAGAGGAAGTGATAGCCGAGGCTATTTGAGCCACTTCCCCGACGGCAACTCGGATGGTAATCTTGGGCATAGCATTTCACCAAATCACCTCATTCTTTGGGGCACACGTGAGGAACACAAATGCGAACAAGCCTGAATGGTCCCCAGGACTATATGCGAATGAAAACTCACACCCCAGAAGTGACTCGAACCCATACTCCCAGAAGCAACGCAACTGGTAACTACAGGGCGCCTAAATCCGCTTGACCATCACGGCCGTCAAAAGGAAGTGATAGCCGAGGCTATTTGAGCCACTTCCCCGACGGCAACTCGGATGGTAATCTTGGGCATAGCATTTCACCAAATCACCTCATTCTTTGGGGCACACGTGTAGTGCCCCAAAGAATAGTGTCAAGAGGAGTACAGGCTGACATGCCAGAAAGTATTCTGAGGAAACTACTCCAAGTTTGTACTAAAGAGGCACCCTTCTTGAGCCCGGATGGGCACATGTATAAGCAAGTAGATGGGGTCGCCATGGGTTCTCCCCTAGGTGTCCTATTTGCAAACTTCTACATGGGTACCATCGAGCAAAAAGTCTTCGTCGACATGAACTTGAAACCGGCCATATACTGCAGGTATGTTGACGACATTTTTACACAGGTACCTGATGTCAGACATCTGCAGGAGCTGAAGGAGGCATTTGAGCAGAGTTCCGTGCTGCGTTTCACTTACGAGACGGAAAAGGATGGGAAGCTGCCTTTTCTAGATGTAACAGTCATGGAAAAGGGCGGAGGTTTCCACACTGCAGTCTACACTAAGGAAACAAACATAGGAATGTGCCTAAATGCCAACAGCGACTGCCCCGACAGGTACAAGAGGAGTGTTGTTAACGCATACGTCGACCGTGCTCTCAGCCACAGCTCAGAATGGAAGCAAGTCGACGAAGAACTCTGTAGGGTAAGGCAGGTTCTAGTCAATAACGGCTTCTCCAATGGTTTCATCGAAGACATCATAAGAAGGAAAGTGAAAAGCCATGCAACCTCTGAAGAGACAACTAACACAACACCTATATGCCCTATTAGACTATTTTACAGGAACTTCTTTTCCACAGCTCATAAAACGGAGGAAAGGGTCCTGAAAGATATTGTTAATAGAAACGTTATCCCTACAGACAAAAATCAGAGGATACAACTGACGATTTACTATAAAACCAGAAAAACGGCCAGCCTACTCATGAGAAACTCTCCAGACACAAAACAGAACGCTTTAAAAGAGACTAACGTCGTCTATGCCTTCAAATGCCCACTTGGGGACTGTAAGCTCCAAAAAACCCAGTATATAGGCAAGACAACAACATCTCTTTCTAGGCGTTTAACGATGCATAAGCAACAGGGCTCCATTAAGGAACATATAATCTCTTCCCATAACCAAACCATCGCCAGAGAAATCCTAGTAAACAACACAGAAATCATCGATAGATACAGCGATAGCAGGCGGCTTGACGTTTGCGAGGCACTACACATCAAGAAGTCAACACCAGCAATCAACAGCCAATTATTGCACAACTATATTCTACCCACCTCAAGACTCCGCTCCAATATAGAAGCATCAAGAAATATGGACCAATAGGCTTTCTACAAACACTTCTATTCAATACCCATTGTTTTCTGTTCTGTCTTGTGTTGATACTTTTAATACCCTATTAATATCCCCTGTTCTGTCTTGTGTTAATGCCACATCATCCTTCCCACCTCACTCAAATGTAGATATAATATCAGAGAGACGTAAGTTCTAATGAGTTGTGTATTTGTGAAGTCTTTGAAAATGTAATAAGTTTTACGAAACGCGCCCGTGTCGCGTCAGACTAGAAATAAAAATGAATTTTGGAGAAGTGATTTTTGGTTTACCTCCAACAGTGAAGCGTAATGTACGAAAGATTGAGAAAATTCGTGTTAGAATTATTAATCTTACTTTTTCGGTCATATTTAATAATATATATATATATATATATATATATATATATATATATATATATATATATATATATATATATATATATATATATATATATATATATATATATATATATATGCGATTCAGAGGGGAAATGCCTGTTGCGTCTTGGGCACTAGTCCAACTTTAGAGGAATTCGAAGAAGTGTTTGACTTGCAACAATGATCGAACCCGTCTGTGACATTCATCAATGTTTCCCATTGTTGTGTTTTTCAAGAGATCCATAACCTTTAAGCACCTTTTTGCATTATTATTTTTGTATCAACCCATGTATATCTTGTAACCATCAAATGCATAATAAAGCACAAAAAAAAAAAAAAAAAAAAAAAAAAAAATATATATATATATATATATATATATATATATATATATATATATATATATATATATATATATATATATATATATATATATATATATATATATATATATATATTATTAAATATGACCGAAAAAGTAAGATTAATAATTCTAACACGAATTTTCTCAATCTTTTGTACATTACGCTTCACTGTTGGAGGTAAATCAAAAAACAATTCTCCAAAATTCATTTTTATTTCTAGTCTGACGCGACACGGGCGCGTTTCGTAAAACTTATTACATTTTCAAAGACTTTAGTTCACAAATACACAACTGAATAGAACTTACGTATCTCCGATTTTATATCTACATTTGAGTGAGGTGGAAGGGGTGATGTGGCATTAACACAAGACAGAACAAAATGTGGTATTAATAGGGTATTAATTTCATCAACACAAGACAGAACAAGGGTATTAATAGGGTATTAATTTCATCAACACAAGACAAAACACGAAACAATGGATATTGAATAGAAGTGTTTGTAGAAAGCCTATTGGTCCATATATCTTGATGCTTCTATATTGGAGCGGAGTCTTGAGGTGGGTAGAATATAGTTGTGCAATAATTGGCTGTTGATTGCTGGTGTTGACTTCTTGATGTGTAGTGCCTCGCAAACGTCAAGCCGCCTGCTATCGCTGTATCTATCGATGATTTCTGTGTTGTTTACTAGGATTTCTCTGGCGATGGTTTGGTTGTGGGAAGAGATTATATGTTCCTTAATGGAGCCCTGTTGCTTATGCATCGTTAAACGCCTAGAAAGAGATGTTGTTGTCTTGCCTATGTACTGGGTTTTTTGGAGCTTACAGTCCCCAAGTGGGCATTTGAAGGCATAGACGACGTTAGTCTCTTTTAAAGCGTTCTGTTTTGTGTCTGGAGAGTTTCTCATGAGTAGGCTGGCCGTCTTTCTGGTTTTATAGTAAATCGTCAGTTGTATCCTTTGATTTTTGTCTGTAGGGATAACGTTTCTATTAACAATATCTTTCAGGACCCTTTCCTCCGTTTTATGAGCTGTGGAAAAGAAGTTCCTGTAAAATAGTCTAATAGGGGGCATAGGTGTTGTGTTAGTTGTCTCTTCAGAGGTTGCATGGCTTTTCACTTTCCTTCTTATGATGTCTTCGACGAAACCATTGGAGAAGCTGTTATTGACTAGGACCTGCCTTACCCTACAGAGTTCTTCGTCGACTTGCTTCCATTCTGAGCTGTGGCTGAGAGCACGGTCGACATATGCGTTAACAACACTCCTCTTGTACCTGTCTGGGCAGTCGTTGTTGGCATTTAGGCACATTCCTATGTTTGTTTCCTTAGTGTAGACTGCAGTGTGGAAACCTCCGCCCTTTTCCATGACTGTTACATCTAGAAATGGCAGCTTCCCATCCTTTTCCATCTCGTAAGTGAAACGCAGCACGGAACTCTGCTCAAATGCCTCCTTCAGCTCCTGCAGATGTCTGACATCAGGTACCTGTGTAAAAATGTCGTCAACATACCTGCAGTATATGGCCGGTTTCAAGTTCATGTCGACTAAGACTTTTTGCTCGATGGTACCCATGTAGAAGTTTGCAAACAGGACACCTAGGGGAGAACCCATGGCGACCCCATCTACTTGCTTATACATGTGCCCATCCGGGCTCAAGAAGGGTGCCTCTTTAGTTCAAGCTTGGAGTAGTTTCCTCAGAATATTTTCTGGTATGTCAAGACATACCAGAAAATATTCTGAGGAAACTACTCCAAGCTTGTACTAAAGAGGCACCCTTCTTGAGCCCGGATGGGCACATGTATAAGCAAGTAGATGGGGTCGCCATGGGTTCTCCCCTAGGTGTCCTGTTTGCAAACTTCTACATGGGTACCATCGAGCAAAAAGTCTTAGTCGACATGAACTTGAAACCGGCCATATACTGCAGGTATGTTGACGACATTTTTACACAGGTACCTGATGTCAGACATCTGCAGGAGCTGAAGGAGGCATTTGAGCAGAGTTCCGTGCTGCGTTTCACTTACGAGATGGAAAAGGATGGGAAGCTGCCCTTTCTAGATGAAACAGTCATGGAAAAGGGCGGAGGTTTCCACACTGCAGTCTACACTAAGGAAACAAACATAGGAATGTGCCTAAATGCCAACAGCGACTGCCCAGACAGGTACAAGAGGAGTGTTGTTAACTCATATGTCGACCGTGCTCTCAGCCACAGCTCAGAATGGAAGCAAGTCGACGAAGAACTCTGTAGGGTAAGGCAGGTCCTAGTCAATAACGGCTTCTCCAATGGTTTCGTCGAAGACATCATAAGTAGGAAAGTGAAAAGCCATGCAACCTCTGAAGAGACAACTAACACAACACCTATACCCCCTATTAGACTATTTTACAGGAACTTCTTTTCCACAGCTCATAAAACGGAGGAAAGGGTCCTGAAAGATATTGTTAATAGAAACGTTATCCCTACAGACAAAAATCAAAGGATACAACTGACGATTTACTATAAAACCAGAAAGACGGCCAGCCTACTCATGAGAAACTCTCCAGACACAAAACAGAACGCTTTAAAAGAGACTAACGTCGTCTATGCCTTCAAATGCCCACTTGGGGACTGTAAGCTCCAAAAAACCCAGTACATAGGCAAGACAACAACATCTCTTTCTAGGCGTTTAACGATGCATAAGCAACAGGGCTCCATTAAGGAACATATAATCTCTTCCCACAACCAAACCATCGCCAGAGAAATCCTACTAAACAACACAGAAATCATCGATAGATACAGCGATAGCAGGCGGCTTGACGTTTGCGAGGCACTACACATCAAGAAGTCAACACCAGCAATCAACAGCCAATTATTGCACAACTATATTCTACCCACCTCAAGACTCCGCTCCAATATAGAAGCATCAAGAAATATGGACCAATAGGCTTTCTACAAACACTTCTATTCAATATCCATTGTTTCGTGTTCTGTCTTGTGTTGATGAAATTAATACCCTATTAATACCCTTGTTCTGTCTTGTGTTGATGAAATTAATACCCTATTAATACCACATTTTGTTCTGTTTTGTGTTAATGCCACATCACCCCTTCCACCTCACTCAAATGTAGATATAAAATCGGAGATACGTAAGTTCTATTCAGTTGTGTATTTGTGAACTAAAGTCTTTGAAAATGTAATAAGTTTTACGAAACGCGCCCGTGTCGCGTCAGACTAGAAATAAAAATGAATTTTGGAGAAATGATTTTTGATTTACCTCCAACAGTGAAGCGTAATGTACGAAAGATTGAGAAAATTCGTGTTAGAATTATTAATCTTACTTTTTCGGTCATATTTAATAATATATGTCTACAGGAAAGACTGCTACCAAAATATACTAATATATATATATATATATATATATATATATATATATATATATATATATATATATATATATATATATATATATATATATATATATATATATATATATGCAAACAAGCCTGAATGGTCCCCAGGACTATATGCGACTGAAAACTCACACCCCAGAAGTGACTCGAACCCATACTCCCAGGAGCAATGCTACTGGTAACTACAGGACGCCTTAATCTGCTTGACCATCACGGCCGGACAAAAGGAAGTGATAGCCGAAGCTATTTGAACCACTTCCCCGCCGGCAACTCGGATGGCAATCTTGAGCATAGCATTTTATCAAATCACCTCATTCTTTGGGGCACACGTGAGGAACACAAATGCAAACAAGCCTGAATGGTCCCCAGGACTATATGCGACTGAAAACTCACACCCCAGAAGTGACTCGAACCCATACTCCCAGGAGCAATGCTACTGGTAACTACAGGGCGCCTTAATCCGCTTGACCATCACGGCCGGACAAAAGGAAGTGATAGCCGAAGCTATTTGAACCACTTCCCCGCCGGCAACTCGGATGGTAATCTTGGGCATAGCATTTTACCAAATCACCTCATTCTTTGGGGCACACGTGAGGAACACAAATGCAAACAAGCCTGAATGGTCCCCAGGACTATATGCGACTGAAAACTCACACCCCAGAAGTGACTCGAACCCATACTCCCAGGAGCAATGCTACTGGTAACACCAGGGCGCCTTAATCCACTTGACCATCACGGCCGGATAAAAGGAAGTGATAGCCGAAGCTATTTGAACCACTTCCCCGCCGGCAACTCGGATGGTAATCTTGGGCATAGCATTTTATCAAATCACCTCATTCTTTGGGGCACACGTGAGGAACACAAATGCAAACAAGCCTGAATGGTCCCCAGGACTATATGCGACTGAAAACTCACACCCCAGAAGTGACTCGAACCCATACTCCCAGGAGCAATGCTACTGGTAACTACAGGGCGCCTAAATCCGCTTGACCATCACGGCCGGACAAAAGGAAGTGATAGCCGAAGCTATTTGAACCACTTCCCCGCCGGCAACTCGGATGGTAATCTTGGGCATAGCATTTTATCAAATCACCTCATTCTTTGGGGCACACGTGAGGAACACAAATGCAAACAAGCCTGAATGGTCCCCAGGACTATATGCGACTGAAAACTCACACCCCAGAAGTGACTCGAACCCATACTCCCATGGAGCAATGCTACTGGTAACTACAGGGCGCCTTAATCCGCTTGACCATCACGGCCGGACAAAAGGAAGTGATAGCCGAAGCTATTTGAACCACTTCCCCGCCGGCAACTCGGATGGTAATCTTGGGCATAGCATTTTATCAAATCACCTCATTCTTTGGGGCACACATGAGGAACACAAATGCAAACAAGCCTGAATGGTCCCCAGGACTATATGCGACTGAAAACTCACACCCCAGAAGTGACTCGAACCCATACTCCCAGGAGCAATGCTACTGGTAACTACAGGGCGCCTTAACCCGCTTGACCATCACGGCCAGGACAAAAGGAAGTGATAGTCGAAGCTATTTGAACCACTTCCCCGCCGGCAACTCGGATGGTAATCTTGGGCATAGCATTTTATCAAATCACCTCATTCTTTGGGGCACATTCTTTGAGTTTTCAGTCGCATATAGTCCTGGGGACCATTCAGGCTTGTTTGCATTTGTGTTCCTCACGTGTGCCCCGAAGAATGAGGTGATTTGATAAAGAGCCAGAAGTGCGTTCTGGCTACTAGGTACGACATATATATATATATATATATATATATATATATATATATATATATATATATATATATATATATATATATATATATATATATATATATATATATATATATATATACATATGTATATATATATAAATATATATATATATATATATATATATATATATATATATATAAATATATATATAGTGGATATATATATATATATATATATATATATTCCTCTAGTGGAAAAAGTAGCTGATGCCATGCTAAGCGTCGCAACATCAGACAAGGTGAAAGCCCGCCTCAGAGCAGTGCGTGCCCCCCATGCAGGAGACTTCCTCCTGGCAGTACCCATGTCTGCAATGGGCACGCGCCTAGATCCAGAATCCCTTCGTGTAGCAGTGGCCCTCCGCCTTGGTGCCCCAATTCACACTGAATACAAGTGTATTTGCAACAGGGTGGAAGCAGACCAATACGGACTGCATGGGTTGCATTGCGGAAGCACAAAGGGCTGGCATGCAAGACACAACGAGGTCAATGACATCATCAAGAGAAGCCTCGTCTCAGCTGGGTGCCCAGCGGAGAGAGAACCTCGCATCCTAGGGGTCCAAAACCCGTATTTCCCAGCACTTCGCCCTGATGGCATCACCATATACTCATGGAAGGAGGGTAGACAGTTGGTGTGGGACTACACATGTGTATCCACCCTGGCTGACACCTATGTACACTTCGGAGCTGATCAAGCAGGTGGGGCGGCAAACCACAGGGAAACAGCAAAATCACTCAAGTACAGGCGACTGGAAGGTCAATACCTCTTTGTTCCCATAGCGTCTGAGACGCATGGCCCCTGGGGCAAGAGTGCCTTGGGATTTCTCAAGGAATTGGGGTCCAAGCTCATTGACGTCACCAGAGACCCAAGGGCTTCCAGTTTTTTATTTCAGCGTCTCAGTGTGGCGATCCAGAGGGGAAATGCTTGCTGCGTCCTCGGTTCCTGTCCAGAAGCGGAGGAGCTTCAAGAGATCCATAACCTTTAGGCATTTGTCTTGTATGTTTTGTAACCTTTTATATATATATATATATATATATATATATATATATATATATATATATATATATATATATATATATATATATATATATATATATATATATATATTTTTTTTTTTTTTTTTTTAAATAAAATGAAGAGAGTACCACCTCTAGCTGGAAGAAGGGGGACCCATAGCCTCGGAGGAAACCACGCATAACGCATTAGAGGGAATGTTTAGATCCCCTCCAATACAGTTTCTGTGTGCTATTCTCCTACCACCCCCTTCCTTTTTTATTTTTTGTGCTTTATTATGCATTTGATGGTTACAAGATATACATGGGTTGATACAAAAATAATAATGCAAAAAGGTGCATAAAGGTTATGGATCTCTGGAAAAACACAACAATGGGAAACATTGATGAATGTCACAGACGGGTTCGATCATTGTTGCAAGTCAAACACTTCTTCGAATTCCTCTGAAGTTGGACTAGTGCCCAAGACGCAACAGGCATTTCCCCTCTGAATCGCAACACCGAGGCGCTGGAACAAGAAACTTTTTGCTCTATGGTCTTTTGTAGCGCTGATCAATTTGTCCCCCAATTCCTTCAGGAACTTCAATGCACATTTTCCCCACGAACCGAGGGTCTCCGAGCCGATCGGAACAAAGCTGTACCAGTGTGCTAGACCTCTGTATTTAATAATAATATATATATATATATATATATATATATATATATATATATATATATATATATATATATATATATATATATATATATATATATATATATATATATATATATATATATATATATATATTGTTATGATCTCAGCCTACAGGAGAAACGAGTCTCCCTCCTTGAGAGTTATTCAGCAAGCCTGACCTGATTAGAAGGTCTAGCAAATATTGAGGTGATAACCCATATGTAAAATGGCTGGTTGGATATATATAAGAATTTAAGATTATGGGCAATGAAGAAGAAAACAGATAAATGACTGGCTAGGAGATGTGGACATTTTGCTGGAGGCGTGAGGCTCGCTTCCGGAGGACCTTGACCTCACTTGAGTGCCAGACATCGCAGGGGAAAGCCGCGCTACGTTTGAGCTCCCGTCAGAAGGGAACCCCTAGTGGTATATCTCTAAGAGAAGAGAAGTGTGCAGACGTGCCAGCTGTGGAATTGAGCTGGGAACGTTGTGGTGTCAAGTCTTGGACGGCGAGGTGAGTTTAATAAGCTGCTCAGAGGCATTTTCGTGGGCTGTGTGGAGCGCCCTGACCAGACGCCGTCAGAGGGAAAGCGCCCTCGACCTTATAATCTGTGGTAAGCACGATATACGCCAGTTCATAGTGATTGCTTGTAGTTGGTCGTGTGCCCAGCGACAGTAGCAATGTTTATTTATAAGTTAGACATGTTTTAATAAGGCAGAAGGCCTGAAATAGGAGAGTGAAGAGGGAGGAGCACAGAGCGACGTCCGTCCCCTCTGAGCTCTGACCGACGACTGAGGGAGCCCGGCTCCTGACGGAGGAAGACCCTCCCAGCGAGTGAGGACCGCCGCCAGGCGAGGTGGAGAATGGACCCGCCCAAAACGGGGGAGTCCACTCTCACTGTATATAGAGGACAGATAGAGGTTGGAGACAAACATATTGTGTGAATATTTTTGTTTATGTGTTAAAGGGGAAACAATTTTATTGGAGTGTCGATGGGTTGCAGGTTTGTCTTTGGGGAAGAAGTTGCTGAGAACTTCGAAGCCAGCAGATGAAGTAGCTGATGAGACTCCAAGGTAGTGGAGCAGAGGACCTCGAGCTGTGAGGAGAAGCAGCAGTGAAGAGGAGTGTCACGTGCTTCTGTAGAGGTGGTGTAGCAGCCAAGAGAGCTGTGGAGGAACCTAGCAGAAGGGTGAAGCACCGTAGTTGCTCAAAGAAACTTCATGATAGCAGCCTGGAGGAGCTGCAGAGGATCCTGGTAGTGAAGCCCGGAAGAACCTGAAGATATCAGGGTAGTGAACTTCCAGAGGTGGAAGGGAAGTTCTGGTGGATTACTTATAGGGAGTTGATAGTGTTTGGTTGTCAGTAGCGTGCAAGACGCAGTGAGAGGTGAGTGATTGTTGGTATTCTGATGTCAAGGAGTGTTTTACACTGAAGTTTAGAGTTACAGTCGTAGGCTGGATTACCTACAGACGTATGCGTTCTAGGACTGATAGAGTGATCGATTGATCATTGTTGTGTATCAATGAACATTTATACTGATATGTTATTGCATTCAAATGCTGATTTTCTTGGTACACATTTATAGATACATATATATATTCTCTTGCTGATGGTGCAACAGTGTATGTAGACTTGATCAACTTAAGGAGGTTGATAGTATCAGGTGGTGAACCAGGAGATAGGATACCACTTGATAAGCTGATGACAGAGTTCTGATGGTGTTGGAGTGCAACCTGATTGTAATATTATAGAGTATAGGATTCATTATTATTATATGTGTGTATGTATTGTGTGTGTGCTTTGTCCAGTAAATGTATCACAATTTGCTGGTGTTTGCCCTTGTCCTAGTGAGGCTTCCCAGGAGGTAGTAAAGAAGGAGAGAGAAAGAGAGAAAGAACCAAGAACCACTGCTGTGGACAGGGTAGGAGGTAATACTAGTAAGTCATAGGGGATTGAGGAGATCATATCTCATAAGGAGAGAGTGGGGAGTCACAGCGGCTCGAGTGGGTGTGTGCACGTGACAACGAGGCTAAGTGTTGGAGCCGCATCCCCTAAATGTGTGACGTTGAGCCCCTCTCCAAGAGCCAGAAGCGCCAAGGGTGATCTCCTAGTGAAGTATAAGCACTCTACCGAGTTGTGTGGGTTGGGTTGTCCGTAGAGAAGGATCGACGACGACAACACCAACCAACCCACGACTATAATAAAATTGGGGGCCTGTGTCCGGGAGAGTGAACTGACACACCCACACCCTGTCCAAAAGTGGATTTGTACACCCTTGCTGAAATAAACTGCGTGACCGCAGGTGTATATCCTCTCTCTTGGGAAGACTCACAGGACAAGATGGATAAGGTGCAAGCGTTTGTGGCGTCAGGCAAGCCTGAGGACTTGGAAGGTTGCACGAGGGATCAATTGAAACAAATAGCAGAAAAATGTGGCATTAGGTTGAAAGCATCTAAAGTAGCTGAGATGAAGGATGAGATCCTGAGGCAGTTAAGAGCCAGAAGTGAAGCGGCAGAACAAGGAGCCCAGAAAGGAGCTGAAAGTGGAAAGGAGGATGATGGGCAGGATGAAGTGAGATCCCAGGGATCGAATAGGAGCAGCAGGAGTAGCCGCAGTAGCAGGAGTAGCCGAAATAGGAGCTTGGAGAGATTCCAGTTAGAGCTCCAGATGCAGCAACAACGAGAGGACAAGGAGAGACAGTTCCAGCTGGAAAAGTTGAAATTAGAACTCCAGATGAAAAATGAAGCCGAGAAGGAAAAAGAGAAATCCAGGCTGGAAGTAGAAAAAGAGAAAACAAGAGTAAGAGAACTGGAGTTGGAACAAGACAAAGAAAAAGAGAAAGCAAGACTAGAGGTCGAAAAAGAAAAAGAGAGAACAAAACAAATGCAGATAGAAGCAAATAGAACCTTGGCTGAGCAAAGGATTGAACATGGGTTGCCAGAGAGCACCACCCAGGTATCACACCCACCAGATGTTAGGGTTAGGGAGAAGGACATTCCCTTGTTTGTTCCCGAAGAGGCAGAGAGCTTTTTCGAGCACTTTGAAAAAGTAGCCAGCATCAAGGAGTGGCCACAGGAGGAATGGGCCCAGCTGGTCCAGTTAAGATTGACCGGTGCAGCCAGGGAGGCATACACCCAATTGTCACTGGAAGAGTGCCAGGATTATGCCACGGTAAAGAGTAGCATATTGCGCTCGTTTCAGTTAACCCCAGAAGCTTATAGGAAGCGTTTCAGAGAAATGATCAAAGTTGGAGCATGTACGTTTGCTGAGACAGCAAGAGATCTGGAAAGACGATTCCAGAAGTGGATTGAGGCTGCTGGAGTTGGATCTTGCGCTGACCTGAAGCAACTGATGGTCATGGAGAAGTTCCTGGAGATGATGCATCCCGAAACAAAGTTCAAGATCCAAGAAGCAGGGATATTGGAGGTGAAAGATGCCGCAGATAGGGCGGATATGATTACTGAAGCATATAAGAGCTTGAGGGAGAACAGAGTGAGAACGAGGCGAGACGCAGCAATGGCAGATCCAATGGAGTCTGGGGAGGAAGGAATTTTGAGAGACCCAGAAGAGTCTGGGGTGAGAAAAATTTTGATAAATGGGCAGATAAAAGTAAGTACCCTAAAACTCAGAAGAGTAGGTCGCGCACTTCATCTGAAAGTGAGGATGGAGGAGCTAAACAAGAAACTATTCGTGATCCAGGAATTCAAGAGTCCAGTAAAGCCCCACAGAGTGCAAATAGTGTGCCTGGCCCGAGGAACTCTCATGTGAGTGGACAAAGTCAGAGCCGCTTTGGTACATATAGAAGAGATTTCTCCCAGGTGAAGTGTTATAATTGTAACGGATTGGGTCACGTGATGCGAGATTGTAGACAGGGCAAGAGAGTTGTGACCCTGGCCATGTGTGACCCCGGAAGTAAATATACTAATGTGTTCCGAGACAAACCACAGAAGATGAACTTAGTGAACGAGAGGTATAGGCCGTTCATGAGTAAAGGTTGGATCAGTATAGGAGGCCAACCTGAGGTAGAAGTTGGTATCTTAAGAGATACCGGAGCTAATCAGAGCTTGATTACGAGAAGCCTGATTGGGAATGATCGACGGTTAGCTGGCAGGAGTAAGATGAGAGTATATGGGTTATTGTCTGAGAGTGACATGCCCGTATGTACTGTCCAGCTAAGGTCGGAATATGTGTCGGCGGAGGTGATATTGGGAGTGTGCCCCGACATACCTATTCCAGGAGTCCAAGTGATCCTGGGGAATGACTTGTGCGGGACAAAGGTGTTGCCAAGAGTCATGGCAGAGACTGTGCCAGAGGAGTGCCCAGAAGGCCACGGCATGGGTGGGACACCTGAGAGTGTGAACCTGACTGACATCCGAGGAGATGAGTCAGGAGACCGCCAAGCCATTGAGTACCCTGTCTCGGTAGTGACGAAGGCAGAGGTGGCCGACGAGGAAGACACTGGAGAAGGTGAGACAGTGTCGATTCAGCCGGTGGATGATATCGACGTAGACATAGCGTGGCTGTTTGATGAAGGTCCAGCCCAGGAAAATGGAGTCTCGGTGAGGTCGAAAGTGAGGATGACCCAGCCGAAGAAGAATCATGTGAAGAGAGCGGACCTGAGTAGAGCCCAGACTGCTGAAACTAAGAGTCGGAAGGTGAATGCAACTGTGCTGAGTATGAATGAGGAAAGATGTGGACATACTGAGGACGGGAGTAGAGCGTCACGTTGTCCACGAGCACAGAGGCATAGGGATAGTGGAGTTAAGTTGTGGGAGATGTCAAGAGTTGACATGTTCCACAGGAAACGTGAAGAAAAGATAGTGAAGAAGAGTAATAGCCGAGAAAATGAGAGGAGAAGAGACAGTATGTGTGGAGAGATGCTTACGAGCACTCTTGGAGAGGTAGAGCAACATGTACAGTCGAGTGCTGTTGGATGTAGTGCAGTGCTCGAAGAAACTTTTAAGGAACGAAGAAGAGTTGAAGGAGAAGAAATGGAGTTGTATAGAGGTGAGAAGTGTGAGAAGAGGATGATGATGCAATCATGGAGGAATAGAAGAAAGCCGAGGACTCGGTGGAAGTCAAACAGGATGATGTCTCGGATAAATGAGGAGACGAAAGGGAGGATTGTCGGTGAAGACGAGAGAGTGAAGTATGATGACAGGAGACGAAAGTATAACGGCAGCAGATGGAAGTGTGAAGACGACAGAGGAGGTACAGACAGCAGATGTCTGACTCTGGACGTGAAGAGAAGAAGACGAAGAAACGGAGGGTGGAGACAATAAGTAGAGTGGACCAATGGATTGCAGGCGTCCAAGGAGGACAGCCTAGCCAAGAGGTGCCAGAGAAGTCAAATCGTTTGTGAGAAGATCATGTTTCTGGCGAGTTGTGAGCAAGATGTTGCAAGGAGCAACGAACTAATTGCAGACTCTTAAGGGAATACATAAGCAGATCAACCGGTCGAACCAGTCGGCTGAAGAACGAGACAGTGTGGTGGCGGATGTATTATCCCGAGCTTTGCCACTGGAATAACTCTCAAAAATAAGGGGAGGGGAGTGTTATGATCTCAGCCTACAGGAGAAACGAGTCTCCCTCCTTGAGAGTTATTCAGCAAGCCTGACCTGATTAGAAGGTCTAGCAAATATTGAGGTGATAACCCATATGTAAAATGGCTGGTTGGATATATATAAGAATTTAAGATTATGGGCAATGAAGAAGAAAACAGATAAATGAATGGCTAGGAGATGTGGACATTTTGCTGGAGGCGTGAGGCTCGCTTCCGGAGGACCTTGACCTCACTTGAGTGCCAGACATCGCAGGGGAAAGCCGCGCTACGTTTGAGCTCCTGTCAGAAGGGAACCCCTAGTGATATATCTCTAAGAGAAGAGAAGTGTGCAGACGTGCCAGCTGTGGAATTGAGCTGAGAACGTTGTGGTGTCAAGTCTTGGACGGCGAGGAGAGTTTAATAAGCTGCTCAGAGGCATTTTCGTGGGCTGTGTGGAGCGCCCTGACCAGACGCCGTCAGAGGGAAAGCGCCCTCGACCTTATAATCTGTGGTAAGCACGATATACGCCAGTTCATAGTGATTGCTTGTAGTTGGTCGTGTGCCCAGCGACAGTAGCAATGTTTATTTATAAGTTAGACATGTTTTAATAAGGCAGAAGGCCTGAAATAGGAGAGTGAAGAGGGAGGAGCACGGAGCGACGTCCGTCCCCTCTGAGCTCTGACCGACGACTGAGGGAGCCCGGCTCCTGACGGAGGAAGACCCTCCTAGCGAGTGAGGACCGCCGCCAGGCGAGGTGGAGTATGGACCCGCCCAAAACGGGGGAGTCCACTCTCACTGTATATAGAGGACAGATAGAGGTTGGACAAACATATTGTGTGAATATTTTTGTTTATGTGTTAAAGGGGAAACAATTTTATTGGAGTGTCGATGGGTTGCAGGTTTGTCTTTGGGGAAGAAGTTGCTGAGAGCTTCGAAGCCAGCAGATGAAGTAGCTGATGAGACTCCAAGGTAGTGGAGCAGAGGACCTCGAGCTGTGAGGAGAAGCAGCAGTGAAGAGGAGTGTCACGTGCTTCTGTAGAGGTGGTGTAGCAGCCAAGAGAGCTGTGGAGGAACCTAGCAGAAGGGTGAAGCACCGTAGTTGCTCAAAGAAACTTCATGATAGCAGCCTGGAGGAGCTGCAGAGGATCCTGGTAGTGAAGCCCGGAAGAACCTGAAGATATCAGGGTAGTGAACTTCCAGAGGTGGAAGGGAAGTTCTGGTGGATTACTTATAGGGAGTTGATAGTGTTTGGTTGTCAGTAGCGTGCAAGACGCAGTGAGAGGTGAGTGATTGTTGGTATTCTGATGTCAAGGAGTGTTTTACACTGAAGTTTAGAGTTACAGTCGTAGGCTGGATTACCTACAGACGTATGCGTTCTAGGACTGATAGAGTGATCGATTGATCATTGTTGTGTATCAATGAACATTTATACTGATATGTTATTGCATTCAAATGCTGATTTTCTTGGTACACATTTATAGATACATAAATATATTCTCTTGCTGATGGTGCAACAGTGTATGTAGACTTGATCAACTTGAGGAGGTTGATAGTATCAGGTGGTGAACCAGGAGATAGGATACCACTTGATAAGCTGATGACAGAGTTCTGATGGTGTTGGAGTGCAACCTGATTGTAATATTATAGAGTATAGGATTCATTATTATTATATGTGTGTATGTATTGTGTGTGTGCTTTGTCCAGTAAATGTATCACAATTTGCTGGTGTTTGCCCTTGTCCTAGTGAGGCTTCCCAGGAGGTAGTAAAGAAGGAGAGAGAGAGAGAGAAAGAACCAAGAACCACTGCTGTGGACAGGGTAGGAGGTAATACTAGTAAGTCATAGGGGATTGAGGAGATCATATCTCATAAGGAGAGAGTGGGGAGTCACAGCGGCTCGAGTGGGTGTGTGCACGTGACAACGAGGCTAAGTGTTGGAGCCGCATCCCCTAAATGTGTGACGTTGAGCCCCTCTCCAAGAGCCAGAAGCGCCAAGGGTAATCTCCTAGTGAAGTATAAGCACTCTACCGAGATGTGTGGGTTGGGTTGTCCGTAGAGAAGGGTCGACGACGACAACACCAACCAACCCACGACTATAATAATATATATATATATATATATATATATATATATATATATATATATATATATATATATATATATGTTGTACCTAGTAGCAAGAACATCGTACTCGGCCTACTATGCAAGGCCCGATTTGCCTAATAAGCCAAGTTTTCCTGAAATAATATATTTTCTCTATTTTTATTTCTTATGAAATGATAAAGCTGAGTAAGCTGAGAAGTGTGTTCTGGCTACTAGGTACGACATATATATATATATATATATATATATATATATATATATATATATATATATATATATATATATATATATATATATATATATATATATATATGTCGTACCTAGTAGCCAGAATGCACTTCTCAGCCTACTATGCAAGTCCCAATTTGCCTAATAAGCCAAGTTTTCCTGAATTAATATATTTTCTCTAATTTTTTTCTTATGCAATGATAAAGCTACCCATTTCATTATGTATGAGGTCAGGTTTTTTTTATTGGAGTTAAAATTAACGTAGATATATGACCGAGCCTAACCAACCCTACCTAACCTATCTTTATAAGTTAGGTTAGGTTAGGTAGCCTAAAAAGTTAGGTTAGGTTAGGTTAGGTAGGTTAGGTAGTCGAAAAACAATTCATGAAAACTTGGCTTATTAGGCAAATTGGGCCTTGCATAGTAGGCCTTGAAGTGCATTCTGGCTACTAGGTACGACATATATATATATATATATATATATATATATATATATATATATATATATATATATATATATATATATATATATATATATATATATATATATATATATATATATATATATATGTTGTACCTAGTACCAGAACATCGTACTCGGCCTACTATGCAAGGCCCGATTTGCCTAATAAGCCAAGTTTTCCTGAATTAATATATTTTTTCTATCCTGAATGAAACAATGAAAGTGATTGTTTCATGTTTCATCCTAAATGAAACAATCGGGATGATAGCCGACAGAGTGTACCGTGATCCGGCCTGTACTCCTCTTGACATACCAGAAAACAGTCTAAGGAAACTACTCCAAGCTTCTACTAAAGAGGCACCCTTCTTGAGCCCGGATGGACACATGTATAAGCAAGTAGATTGAGTCGCCATGGGTTCTCCCCTAGGTGTCCTGTTTGCAAACTTCTACATGGGTACCATCGAGCAAAAAGTCTTAGTCGACATGAACTTGAAACCGGCCATATACTGCAGGTATGTTGACGACATTTTGCTACAGGTACCTGATGTCAGACATCTGCAGGAGCTGAAGGAGGCATTTGAGCAGAATTCTGTGTTGCGTTTCACTTACGAGATGGAGAAGGATGGGAAGCTGCCCTTTCTAGATGTAACAGTCATGGAAAGGAACGGAGTTTTCCACACTGCAGTCTACACTAAGGAAACAAACATAGGAATGTGCCTGAATGCCAACAGTGACTGCCCAGACAGGTACAAGAGGAGTGTCTTTAACGCTTATGTCGACCGTGCTCTAAGCAACAGCTAAGGATGGAAGCAAGTCGATGAAGAACTCTGTAGGGTAAGGCAGGTCCTAGTCAACAACGGCTTCTCCAATGGTTTCGTTGAAGACATCATAAGAAGGAAGGTGAAACGCCTTGCAACCTCTGAAGAGACAACTAACTCAACACCTGTACCCCTTATTAGACTATTTTAGAGGAACTTCTTTTCCACAGCTCATAAAACGGAGGAAAGTGTCCTGAAAGATATTGTTAATAAAAACGTTATCCCTACAGACAAAAATCAAAAGATACAATTGACGATTTACTATTAAACCAAGAAAACGGCCAACCTACTCATGAGAAACTCTCCAGACACAAAGCAGAACGCTTTAAAAGAGACCAATGTCGTCTTTGCCTTCAAATGCCCACTTGGGGACTGTAAGCCTCAAAGAATTCAGCATATAGGGAAGACAACAACATCTCTTTCCAGGCGATTAACGATGCATAAGCAACAGGCCTCCATTAAGGAACATGTAATCTCTTCCCACAATCAGACCATCACCAGAGAAGTCTTAACCAAAAACACGGAAATCATCGATAGATACAGCGATAGCAGGCGGCTTAATATCTGTGAGGCACTACACATTAAGAAGTCGACACCAGCAATCAACAGCCAATTAATACACAACTATATTCTACCCACTTCAAGACTCCGCACCAATATAGAAGCATCAAGAAATATGGGGCAATAGGCACTTTGCAGTTACTTCCATTCTTCCCTTTAACTTACAAAATATTATACCCACTGTTTCGTGTTCTGTCTTGTGTTGAAAGTCTGTTTTCACCTCATCCAAAACTGTTGTAACATATCACCTCACCCAAATGCAGGTATAAAATCGAAGCTGTTTAAACTGTGTTTAGTTATAGTTGTGTGTGTGTAAACTAGTCTTTGAAAATGTAATAAGTTTTACGAAACGCGGTCAAGTGTCGCGTCAGACTAGAAATAAAAATGAATTTTGGAGAATCGATTTTTTATTTACCTCCAACAGTGAAAAGAAATGTACGAAAGATTGAGAAAATTCGTGTTAGAATTATTAATCTTACTTTTTCGGTCATATTTAATAATATATATATATATATATATATATATATATATATATATATATATATATATATATATATGTCGTACCTAGTAGCCAGAACGCACTTCTCAGCCTACTATGCAAGGCCCGATTTGCCTAATAAGCCAAGTTTTCATGAATTAATTATTTTTCGACTACCTAACCTACCTAACCTAACCAAACCTAACTTTTTCGGCTACCTAACCTAACCTAACCTAGAAAGATAGGTTAGGTTAGGTTAGGTAGGGTTGGTTAGGTTCGGTCATATATCTACGTTAATTTTATCTCCAATAAAAAAAAAATGATCTCATACATAATGAAATGGGTAGCTTTATCATTTCATAAGAAAAAAACTTGAGAAAATATATCAATTCAGGGAATCTTGGCTTATTAGGCAAATCGGGCCTTGCATAGTAGGCTGAGAAGTGCGTTCTGGCTACTAGGTACGACATATATATATATATATATATATATATATATATATATATATATATATATATATATATATATATATATATATATATATATATATATATATATATAAATGCCGTACCTAGTAGCCAGAACGCACTTCTCAGCCTACTATGCAAGGCCCGATTTGCCTAATAAGCCAAGTTTTCATGAATTAATGTCTTTTCGACTACCTAACCTACCTAACCTAACCTAACCCAACTTTTTCAGATACCTAACCTAACCTAACCTATAAAGATAGGTTAGGTTAGGTTAGGTAGGGTTGGTTCGGTCATATATCTACGATAATTTTAACTCCAATAAAAAAAAATTGACCTCATAAGTAATGAAATGGGTAGCTTTATCATTTCATAAGAAAAAAATTAAAGAAAATATATTAATTCGGGAAAACTTGGCTTATTAGGCAAATCGGGCCTTGCATAGTAGGCTGAGAAGTGCGTTCTGGCTACTAGGTACGACATATATATATATATATATATATATATATATATATATATATATATATATATATATATATATATATATATATATATATATATATATATATATATATATATATATACCCACACATACAAAAAGAATAGGGGTGGTAGGAGAATTCAGTGAGGATCCACGAGGCCTTCGCTGATTACTCTTTATTTTCTTCTCCGAGGCTATGGGTTCCTGCAATTTGACCAGAGGTGATACCCCCTTTTAGGTTATAAATACATATGTATACATGTGTACATGATATATGTCAGTGGGTCGGGAGGTTATTGCATAACATTAAACTGGGTTACGAACGAAAAAGAACGAAGCGCCGTCTAGAAGGACTGAGGTCAGTCCCGCGAGACTCGTTATTGGTTTCACTACATTGTGGACTCATTTATGTTTAATTTGCTTCTATATAAGAGCTTAATCATGGTAAAAAAAGTAAAACTTTGTAATTAGTGAAGTTATTAACAAACTATTTAGCACGACATAATTAAGAAACAAAGAACTTTTAAAATAATTCAAGAAAGTTAGTGATATAATGTTAATGGGAAGGGAATGAAATAGTACCACTTTCTCCTGTAGGTGGCGCACTCGTCAACAGATGGCGTTGTTAGGCAGGGCGAGCGTCGGGTTGGGTGATACAAGATCTATATATTTTATAGAGAGCTTTCCTATCCTTCTTCTATAGTCTCTTGTTAGTGCGAGTGTTTATAGTGTGTGGGGAAGGCAACGAGTCGGGCCACCTTCCTGCACTTGACATTCAATCCCTAACTTCCTGTGGTGATAACACTCTCTCTGTACTTCAAGGTTTGTGTGTAAATAGATTAGTTTATTGTTATTTGTTTAGGTTTAATAATGTTATGGAAGTGGCGTTGGATAACGTTTCTTGGTATTTGCCTTATTTTTTTTTTTTTAACACTATAGCTGGTATATGGGCGTCAATGTTCTATCCTGCTAATTTGCCAGACTTCCCGTCGTCAGTACTCTAGTTATTTACGAAGATGATAAACTTCTGCTTGTGATTAATGCCTGCGAAAAAGAAACTAGTAACATTATCTTCATTGTCTTGCTACATTCATTTTCGGTAAACATCCACCCTCCAGCACATTGTTCAACTTGCCAAGCATTCTTGTATACCAAAGTTAACTAGAACGGTTTTGCCGCATTGGGGACGTAGTTATTGATTTAACATAAACTACATTATTTTTCAGATGACCAACAGTTCCTGGCTAATATTGTGGACAACCCTGGTAGTCTCCCAGGTGCTTGTCGTTGCCCAACTTGTTAACGTAAGTTTTTTTTTTTCCTAAATATTTTGGTAAAATATTTTATTTTGCCTATAAATGTGTAATTATTGTTAAACACTAGTTGTATCCGGCCATGTGTTGCCGAGCCACAGCAGCCTCATTTTCCCCACCATTCTACTACTACATTCGCCCCCTTCCAAACTTCCCCCCCTCCCCCCCCCCCTCCCTTCCCATTCCCGTTCTTCCAACCATTTCCCTCGTCCGATGCGTTCCCAAATGATTTGTTCCCATCATGAAAATTGGAAGAGTAAAGAAAAGGTAAACGAAATGGTTAATACAGAAGAAATGAAGTGCTCGCCAAATGTGGCGTGTTAAACATCACAGCCCGCTTCAAAATGCAATGTCAGACAATAATTAAGTCCTGCTTCCATGAAAATTAATTTCATCAATGCAGTCCGTAACATTGTAATAATCGTAATACTTGGTGTAGTGTTGCAATTACGTAAAACTGGTAGCACCATTTTTTTTGTTTTAATTATCATAAATGGGGCTGGTATATAAAAACTTACATATTCTAATGGAACGTAGTCAAAATTTCAAAGCAATCGGTGAAGAACTTTCAGATAAGGACATTTGAACGAACATAACTTACATTTATACTATAAAATCTATATAGCATGTCACGCAGGCGCTGTTGGACGACCTTGGCGAGTCTCGAAGTGTTTAGTTGTGTAGATGCTAGTTTTTTAACTTTAAAAAAGTGCCAACTTCCGTATTGGGCATACCTGAAATTAATGAGATCGAATGTCTGATTCTAAATATTTAAGGGAAAGTAGCACTTGTATGAAAGATTACAATAAAGCATGACTTAAGTCTGTCGTAACCCTTAATTGTCTAATTATTAAATACTATTCTCGTCTTGGGATCCTTACCAGCAGTCATTTTATGGGTACGGACTGATCTTTTTAATTGTAGGATGACAAAAGATAAATCAAACGCTGGAATTTGGTAAACTAGCCTTACTATTTTGAGGGTGCCCTAAAGCTTACAGCTTTAGACCTTACTTTAACAATGGAACCATTTTAAAATATCTTTACATTTTACATGTAAAGTCTAAATTTGTATAGCATTTTACACTATTCGTCAATGGGTTTTCCCTAGAGTTT
The DNA here is from genome assembly GCF_040958095.1 of Procambarus clarkii. NCBI lineage: Eukaryota > Metazoa > Arthropoda > Malacostraca > Decapoda > Cambaridae > Procambarus > Procambarus clarkii. The sequence continues at coordinate 10,243,940 of NC_091203.1, read as the reverse complement.
CTTGCTTACATTAAAGTTGACCTGATTCTACCACAGTTGATGGGAATTTACGTTAATCTTGGTTACTGTATTGGGGCTCTACAGAGTGGGTTAAAACACCAATAAATCTTTTGAGTTATTGAATAATTTTGTTTACTACAGATTCTTAACTGATACTTTTATCTAAATTTAAAGTTAATAGATCTTGATGGCTGTAGCTTGGATACTTGGATGTCATCACTTCTCATAAAGAACACATCGGAAATGTGGGGTTCTGTTTCCCCTAAAGTTTCTTGAACTCGATTAAAGTTGAAAAATTACTTGGTTGACTGTTTGGTACCGGTAACATTTAGTCATCATTATTACATCATATCTTGCACAACCTCTTAAACCCACTAATCTTCACTTACTAATAAAAAAGTTCTAGTGCAGTTTTCTGGTTTATTGCCATACTATAAAACTTAGAATTAACTATTAAGGGGCACTAACTTTTAAAATGCTTATTAATGTATTTAGTGTACGTGCCTGACATTTGAATTTTAAGTATTTTACGAATTAAAATTTTCTAATGGCTCTTAAATATGCACTTCAAACTGTTTTCTTCATCCACCCCATCAGCCTGCCTCTCCTTATGGCAGTCAGACCAGAGGACCAGGAGGTGCGGGTAGTGCCAGCTCTCGGGGGTCATCAGGTCAACAGGGCAGCGGTTCAGTAGTACGTGGCGGCCTGGGCAGCGGTCCAGTTCTGGGTGCTGGAATAGGACTTGGCAGCAGTCAAGGAGTAGGTATTAACCTTGGCCAAGGCAGCGGTCCAGCTGGCAGTTCTGGTCAAGGAATTGGCGGGAGTGGTGACAGGCCTGGACAGGTTAGCAGTGGACCTCTCGCTTCCTCTAGCAGTAGCGGTCCGGCTCCTTACACTGGAGCTAGGTATGGCAGTCCACAAGTGAGCAGAGTTGACGCAGTATTTAACCCCACTGTCACCCAGCTCTTCACCATCGACCGCTTCGTCACCCTCACTGATCAGGCTTTCCAGAGTGTGGCTGTCACCCTCACTTCACTCACCGTTCAGACTGTCACCACTGGAACACGCGCGGTGAGTACTTGGTATGTATTGTGACAAACGATGGTCTGGAGGCTGAGCTTAGACTAGCTAATTGTTGTCTTACACAGGTGGTACAGACGCCGGTGGATGACCGTGTCGCCCTCCAGACAACGGTAGTTGTCAGACCTTCAACATTAACGGTCACGTACGTGCAGTCAGACTTCATGATTGTGACTGAAAGATCTTTAGACTACGTGACCATCGCCCACACCTCTTACGTCATCATGCAGACGACCTATACTACTACTGCTACCCAAGTGTAAGTTCGATGATAAGAGTACAGTATTGAACTGTAACTTCAAATTCCCTTGCTTGCTTGTAAAGGTACTGGCTAATTGCCCACGTTATTCCCCACAGGCTGTCGTACACGACTACGCTGGTGAGAACAAACATCAATACTAAGAGCACAGTGTTCACGGACTACCGCACAGTCACCGACACCGTCCTCGTCCCCGGACCTCGCTACGGTTATAGACAGCTTTAGCACGTCCATCCATGCCAAGATTTTAAAGAACGAAATATAAAGTATATTCAATAAAATAGCTTCTGGGTGATCTTATTTTTTTACCCCTTTAAATGGCTAGATTAGTAGTCGTCGATAAAGATTTGCAAACATTATTGTAAAACGGTTCAATTCAGCAACAGCTGGTGGTCCAGAAGTCAAGCATTGTCAACCTGACTGACAGGTTCAGGTTGAATAAACTGAGGCATTGGGTTAATTATCTTGCAACCTCCTAACCAAATTTATTAACCAAGAAGTGTTGTCCTGGTCAGCACAACTCTCAAAGGTTAATAAGCACTTCGATTAATTCTTGGTTCTATAATTGAAAATGTTGTGGGTGTGAAGTCTAAAACCCTTGCTGCTCTCAAAGCATGAGTCGGTACGTGTCTTCTCGGCGACGCGACATTATTGGATGCAAAATGTGAAAGAATTGCAAACTAGAGTGTAACCAACGATATTCGGAGGCAAAGTTGCCTGTGACGAAGTGTTAATTCGGAGTGAATAGTGACCCCTAGAGTGAAAGGGGGGGTTAGACTTGTCAACCGTTGTCGGTAGACATTGATAGATAATTATTTAATTCCCTTGAAAGAGAATCGTGAACCAGTTGTATGAAGTACCCTCGTTTACCTGGCTTGCTCAGGAGTACTTAGACAGCTGAAAGCACAATGAAGACTCGTTCCATAAGACTGAGAGGAGTAAGACGCAGGAGAAAATTCTTCAGAGGGTCAAGAGTGCATCTCTTCCACCCGACAGTAGAAGATTGTGTGGAGTGGGTCTAAATGGTGTGATACATATGATTATTACTATCGTCCATACATGAACTTTTCAAAGTTAGACTTGAAGTATTGAGCAAGTTTAATTCAATTTCAATTTAGACACCTGGGTATTTGGAGGCATACTTTTGCACCCGTAGAATTGTAGTACCCAACGTAGAGAGTGAGGGAACGTTTCATTGTCAATCCTTACGACACTGAACCCGATCTCGTCGAACTGACGGTTATTAAGGTAGCGTTTGTGGGGCGTGTCCCCCTCCCCGCTCGGCTCGTTGTTACCGTGTGGGGGCTTAGTGGGCGGCTGCCGAAGTGTGATGCTCATTGGGACAGTCCTTGGTCCTTTTCTAGCCTTGTGCTCCTGTTGCCGTCCTCTCCAATTCTGCTGGGCATCTTTTCCTTTTCCTTCTGTTTCGTTTTTCTCCCCCTCTTCTCCTATCTGCTTGCCGTTTCCTGCCGACCTTTTGCTCGTTCTGGTTCTTCCCTTGGACTTCTTCAATTTTGACGCCCGGGTGCTTGAGGAGGCATACTCTTGCACCCGTAGAACTGTAGTACCCGACGTCTCGAGCGAGGGGAACCTTTTATTGTCAATCCCCCTTTCGTCGCTGAACCCGATCTCGACGGACTGACGGTTCTTAAGGTGGCGTTTGTGGGGCGTATACTCACGACGCAACCCTAGGGGGCCCCGGTATGATCAGCGATAGCTTCCTGTTGGGTGTCCTGCCTCTAATTGTGGCTCCATGGTGGGTATGGGGGCACATTCGTGGATGAATTTGTCACTTTTCGTCTCTATGTCGTTGAATGTTTCCGTTGTACCCTCTCAGGCTCGTGGGGTGGGCGACCAAGCCCCCGAGTCGGCCTGTATTGGAAGACCAGGCTCTGTAGCTCCCGCTGCGTTGGGCCCCGACCTTGCTCCTCCTTTGACCGTCCTGACTTCTTCCCCCAGCTCCCCTCCCTCTGAGGTTGGGTCGAGCCTCCAGCCCCCGGTGGTGACCACTTCGTCCCCTGGTGTGGCCAAGTCTTTCGTTGTGACTACTGCGCCTTTTGACCCCTCTCTCTCTAGGGGTTCTCAACGCCGTTCGCGCCCCAACCGCACTCGCTCGATTCCTTCCCGTGCTGATGCGTATCAGGCCTTGTTTGGTCCTGCTTCATGGGCCAAATACTTTGATCTCCTCCCTCTTGATTCTGCGCCTCCTGACGATTTCTCCCTCCATCGGCATCTTGTAGATTCCGTGGATGCGTGTGTTACTTTCAACCCCACTCGTCTCGGTACACGTGTCGTTGCTGCTCCTTCTCAGGATGCGGCTTCCCGCTTGGCTGCCTTATCTTGCCTTGGCGAGATCCCTGTTCGGGTCTCCAAGAACGTTCAGATGAATTCCAGTGTTGGCACTATTCTCCTCCCACCCCATGTTGCAACCGGTGTTCGGAATCTGCAGGATTGCCACGATGATATTCGGCATATCCTTGATGCCCAAGGCCATTCTGTCCTCCAGGTTGACTCGTTTACTCGTCCCCCTCGTGGTCGTCGCCGTCAACCCCTTCGCGTTGTGAAGATCACCTTTGATGGTAGGACCCTTCCATCCTCTGTCATTCTTGCTGGTGCTAGGTGCTCTGTCCAGGAGTATATTCCTTCTCCTCGACTTTGTAATAAGTGCTGGAGGTTTGGGCATGGTGCCCTCCGCTGCTCTGGGACTGTCTCTCTCTGTCCTTTGTGTGGGAGTGAAGGTCACTCTAAGTCGGAGTGCACTTCTCCCCAAGCTCGCTGCCTCAACTGCGGTGAGGCCCATCCTACGTTCTCCCGTGCCTGTGTCCATTACAAGCTTGAGGCGGCCGTCCTTAACCTGAAGCACCGGGAGCGTTTGTCTTTTCCTGAGGCGAGGCGCCAGGTTCGCCGGCTACCGCCTTATACTAACATCTCTTATGCTCGCGTGTTGCGCTCTTCCTCTCCTCGTCCTTCCCCCCTTCCTCAGACTCTCAACCGTTTCCGGGCCTTGGACCCTGATACGCCCACTGCCCCCTCCTCTGTTCCTTTGAGTTCTTTCCCGAGGGGTCCCCCTCCTGGTCCTCTGTCTGGGGTTCCCCTTCTTTCAACCCGGTCTGTCATGTCTCCTGTGTCTTCTTCCTCGTCCCCCTCCGATCCTCCTTCCCATCCTCTTCCTCCATCTATCGGCTCTCCCCGCCGCCTGTCGGTGCAGGCGGATGTCCATCGCTCTCCTAACGGCCGTCGTGTGTGCTCTCGTTCGGCTTCTCCTGTTGAGACACTGGAATCCGTTGCCCGGTACGTAGTTGCTGGGACACCTGTCTCTTTAAGTCAGAAGCGTAAGCCTGGCTCCTCTCCTTCCTCTTCCCCGGCGGGTAAGAAGGCTTCGCTTTCTTCCTTAGCTCCTACTTCTGGCTCTGTTGCTCCTTCCCCTCCCGTTTCAGTGGTTGCGCCCCCTGTTTCTGCTATGGAGGTTTCTTTGGCCCCTGCTTCCCTTTCGGTTGCTGCTCTTGCTGGGGTGCGCTCCCCTCTTTCTACTCCCCCTCTTCCTACTCCCCCTCTTCCTACTGCTGTCCTTGACTGCTCCTCTCCGTTGTCTCCTCCTCCTTCCTCCTCCTCCTCCGGACCCCGCCCGCCCACCTCTGATCTGTTCTCCCATTTCCTTCCCTCCGTCTTTGCTCAGTTTACCCATGCCCCCTAACCCTGACTTTGCTGACCCTGATCCCGACCCTGATATTCTTTAACGTGCTCTGTTGCTCTTTCGCCTTTGTTTCTTCCTTGTTCTCTGTTTTTGTCCTTTCTCTTCCCGTCGTTGTCCATTCTTCAATGGAACGTTCGAGGTTATTACGCCAATTTCCTCGAACTCCAACTTCTGATTTCGCGGTTTTCGCCCCTTTGTGTCTGTCTCCAGGAGCCAATGCTTGGTGCTCGTCCTGGTCGTTTTCGTGGCTATTCCTTTCTCTCCCCCCCCCCCAGCCATTGCTGGGGCTTCTAATTCTTCTGCTCTCTTGATTCGTGCAGATGTTCCCTTTGTTCCTTTACTTTTTCCTTCGCCTCTCCATTGTTCTGCTGCTCGTATCTTTGTGGGGAAATGGTACACAGTTTGTTCCATTTATCTCCCCCCGAGTGTCCCGCTCTCTCTTCCTGATTTGAAACACCTCCTAGACTCCTTGCCGGAGCCTGTGCTCCTGCTGGGTGACTTCAATTGTCGTCATTCTCTTTGGGGTGACGTTCTGACGAATACCCGGGGTCGCCTCCTTGAGCCGTTTCTCCTATCTTCTTCCCTGTCTCTTCTGAATTCTGGTGAGCCCACTCATTTGGACTCTCGGACTCGCACCCTTTCTTGTCTTGATCTTTCTCTCTGCTCTTCTTCTCTTTACTTAGATTTCACGTGGCAGGTTCTTGATGACCTCCATGGAAGTGATCATTTCCCCATCCTTGTTTCCTTTTTCTCTTTTCGCCCTTCCCTCTCTTTCCCTAGGTGGCAGTTTACTAAGGCAGACTGGACCCTATTTACCCTCAGTGCTGCTCTCTCTGACCTCTCCCTTCTGCCTCTCTCTCGCGCTCTCCTCCTTTTTCATGACACTGTCTTCAACGCTGCCCTCCGCTCTATTCCTCGCTCTTCCTCTCGGGGTCCACGGAAGTGCGTTCCCTGGTGGAATGCGGACTGTGCTCGGGCTGTCCGCTGTAAGCGTGCAGCCTGGAAGAGGCACCGCCGTAGGCAGACGACCGATTCTTTTCTTTTCTTTCGGAAAGCGAGTGCGGTGGCCCGTAGGGCCATCCGTACGGCTAAACGTGAATGTTGGGCATCTTATGTCTCAACAATTACGTCCGAAACCCCTCTGGCCCAGATCTGGAAGCGTATCCGCAAGATAGCGGGTAAGTTCGTTCCCGATGTTTCACCGGTCCTTCACCTCCATGATACTCTTGTGGCGGACCCGTTGCAGGTCGCTTCCGAACTGGGTTCCCACTTTTCTTCTGTTAGCTCTGGTCTTCATCTTCCCCAATCTTTCCTTCTTCGTAAACCTGTCCTTGAGTCTCGTCCTTTAGATTTCTGCACTCATCTTCAACTTCCCTATAATGATCCCTTCTCTCTCTCTGAACTTCGTTCTGCTCTGGCCCTCTGCGGTTCTACGGCGGCGGGCTCCGATGGTATTCATTATGAGATGCTTCGCCATCTCCCTCCGAGCACGTCTCAGTATTTACTGAGTCTGTATAATCGGATCTGGGAGTCGTCGTCAGTCCCTGAGGACTGGCTCGATGCCGTTGTCCTCCCTGTTCGCAAACCGGGGTCTCTGGGTACTTCCCCTAAGGACTTTCGCCCTATTGCTCTCACAAGTTGTGTCTGCAAACTTTTTGAACGTATGGTTAACGTTCGTCTGATGTGGTTCCTGGAACACCATCACCTCCTCTCCCCTTCTCAATTTGGTTTCCGCAAGTGCCGCAGCACGACAGATGTCCTGGTGAACTTGGAGGTCTATATTCGTACTGCTTTTGCTGCGAAGACCTCCGTTGTTGCCGTCCTTTTTGACCTGGAAAAGGCTTACGACACCACTTGGCGTTATCATATCCTATCTCAACTTCATTCTTTTGGCCTTCGTGGTCATCTCCCTCTCTTTCTCCGCAGCTTCCTCTCTCGTCGTTCCTTTCGGGTGCGCCTTGGTACCGCTCTCTCTCCCTCTTTTCAGCAATACGAAGGTGTGCCCCAGGGTAGTGTTCTGAGCACTACTCTTTTTCTGGTTGCCCTCAATGGTCTTCTTTCCTCTCTTCCTTCTGGTGTCTTCTCCGCTCTCTATGTCGATGATCTTACCCTTTGTTGTCAGGGTGATGATTCGCCTCTCCTTCAACGCCGGCTTCAACTTGCAATTGATGCCGTGTCGTCTTGGGCCACTGATCATGGCTTCAAGTTCTCTACTTCTAAGACTTGTGCCATGACATTTACGCGGAAACGGGTTGTTCTTCGTCCCTCTTTGTCACTTTATGGTCATCCCCTTGAATACAAAGATTCCGCGAAGCTTTTGGGGTTATTCCTTGACACTCGTTTGTCTTGGTCTCCCCATATCTCTTACCTCCGTGTTGAGTGCTCTAAGGCCCTTACCTTCCTTCGGGTCTTGTCCCATACTTCTTGGGGGGCAGATAGGCGCACTCTCCTTGCTTTACATTCTTCTCTCGTCCTGTCTAAGCTTATGGTTGCCCTGCTTACTCGTCTGCTTCTCCTTCTACTCTTCGCCGTCTTGATGCTTTGCACCATACTGGGTTGCGCCTCAGTTCTGGTGCCTTTCGTTCAACTCCCGTCCTTAGCTTGTATGTTGACACTGGCTTCCTGTCTCTCCAGGACCGCCGTGATCGCTACTGTCTTCGCTATCTTGCGCGGTCCTTGCAACATCCTTCCTCTCGCCTCTGTCGTGCTTTAACTTTTACCCCTCCTGCGGTTCCTGTTCCTCTTCACCACCTCCCTCTTTCTGTCCGGTTATCTCGCCTGCAGGATTCTCTTTCCGTTCGTATTTCTGATGTTTCTCCTCGTGTTCCTTCTTTGCCCCCGTGGAGGGTCCCTCTTCCGCGGTTTTGTACTTCCTTGACCCGTGTCACTAAAGCTTTTACCCCTCCTACGGTTCTAAAACGCCTTTTCCTCGAGCACTTTTTTTCTCACTCCCGCTCCGTTTCTGTCTTCACCGATGGGTCTAAGTCAGCGGACGGTGTTGGGTACTCTGTTGTTTTTCCTGATCGCACTTATATGTGTCGCTTGCCTCCGGAGACTAGCATCTTTACAGCGGAACTTTATGCTATTCTCTATGCTCTTCGTCTCCTACTTTCTCGTTGTCAGTCTTCCTTTGTAGTTGTTGTTGACTCTCGTAGTGCCCTCATGGCTCTCGGGTCCTTTAATCCAGTTCATCCAGTGGTTGTCGAGATCCAGCATTGGCTGTTTCTCGTTCATAGTAAATTTAAGTCGGTTGAGTTTTGTTGGGTTCCCAGCCATATTGGTGTGTCTTTAAATGAGCGTGCGGATGCTGCCGCCAAGGAAGCTGTCCGCTCTTGTCCCATCTCTCGTAAGGGCATTCCGTATTCCGACTTTTACCCGGTTATCCATTCCTCAGTCCTTACCCGTTGGCAGGCTTCTTGTTGTCTGTTACTGGTAACAAGCTACGTACTCTTAAATGTTGTGTTTCCTCGTGGCAGTCCTCCTTCCACCGTAACCGGCGGTGGGAAACAGCTCTGGCGAGGTTGCGTATTGGCCATACTCACTTAACCCATGGTCACTTGATGGAGCGCCGCCCTGCTCCTTATTGTCCTAGTTGCATTGTCCCTCTTACGGTCGTGCATGTCCTTCTTGATTGTCCTGACTTCCAGGACGAGCGTATGTCTTGCTTTCCGACCGCCCCTCGCGGTCACCTATCCCTCGATAGAATTCTTGGTGACTCGGATACTTTTGATATCGTTCGCCTTATGCGTTTTTGTTCTCGTATTGGCATCCTTGGTGATATTTAGCGCCCTCTGATTATTTTGCGTATTTGATGGTGCTACATAGCCTTCCCGGTTTGGTGCCTTCTTTTGATAATTACTTACTTACTTACTTATTGTCAATCCCCCTTTCGTCACTGAACCCGATCTCGACTGACTGTCGGTTTCTTAAGGTGGCGTTTGTGGGGCGTGTACTCACGATGCACCCATAGGAGGCCCCGGCAAGATCGGCGATAGCTTCTTGTTGGGTGTCCTGCCTCTAATTGTGGCTCCATGGTGGGTGTGGGGGCACATTCATGAATGAATTCTTCTTTTCGTAATGATAACCCCTGTTTCGGCTGCTTCTGGTTTACCTTCTCAGGCTCGTGGGGTGGGCGACCAAGTCCCCAAGTCGGTCCGTATTGGAAGACCGGGCTCTGTAGCCTGCGCTGCATTGGGCCCCGACCTTGCTCCTCCTTTGGCCTCTCTGACTCCTTCCCCTGGTTCCCCTCCCTCCTCTGTGGTTGGGTCGAGACCCAAGCCCCCAGTGGTGACTACCTCGTCCCCTGGTGCGGCTCCTTCTCTAGTTGTAACTACTGCGCCTTTTAACCCCTCTCTTGGGGGTTCTCACCGCCGTCCTCGTCATGGCCGCCCTCGCTCGATTCCTTCCAGTTCTGCTACCTATCAAGCCTTGTTTGGTCCCGCTTCGTGGGCCAAATATTTTGATCTCCTCCCTCTTGATTCTGCGCCTCCTGACGATTTCTCCCTCCATCGACATCTCGTTGATTCCGTGGATGCCTCCATTACTTTTAACCCCACTCGTCTTGGTACACGTATCGTTGCTGCTCCTTCTCAGGATGCTGCTTCCCACTTGGCTGCCTTATCCTGCCTTGGCGAGACCCCTGTTCGGGTCTCGGAGAACGCTCGGTTGAATGCCAGTGTTGGCACTATTTTGCTCCCGCCCCATGTTGCGACCAGTGTTCGGGACCTGCGCGACTGCCACGACGATATAAGACATATCGTTGCTGCCCAGGGCCATTCTATTCTCCAGGTGGACACGTTTACTCGTCCCCCTCGTGGTAGTCGCCGTCAACCCCTCCGGGTTGTGAAGATTACCTTTGATGGTAGGACCCTTCCACCCTCTGTTATTCTTGCTGGTGCCAGGTGCTCTGTCCAGGAGTACATTCCTTCTCCTCGGCTCTGCAACAAGTGCTGGAGGTTTGGGCATGGTGCCCTCCGCTGTTATGGGACTGTCTCTCTCTGTCCTTTGTGTGGTGGCGAAGGTCACTCTTAAGTCGGAGTGCACTTCTCCCCAGGCTCGTTGCCTCAACTGCGGTGAGGCCCATCCTGCCTTCTCCCGTGCGTGTGTCCATTACAAGCTTGAGGCAGCCGTCCTCACCTTGAAGCACCGGGAGTGTTTATCTTTTCCTGAGGCGAGACGCCAGGTTCGCCGGCTCCCGCCTTATGCAAATATCTCTTATGCTCGCGTGTTGCGCTCTTCCTCTCCTCGTCCTTCCCGCCTTCCTCAGACTCGCAACTGTTTCCGGGCCTTGGACCCTGATGCGCCTACTGCCCCCTCCTCTGTTCCTTTGGGTTCTCTCCCGAAGGATCCTCCTCCTTGTCCTCTGTCTGGGGTTCCCCTTCCTTATACCCGGTCTGTCGTGTCTCCTGTGTCTTCTTCCTCGTCTCCCTCCGTTCCTCCTTCCCATCCTTCCCCTCCGTCTCTTGACTCTCCCCACCACCTGTCGGTGCGGGCTGATGACCATCGCTCTCCAAACGGCCGTCATGTGTGCTCTCGTTCAGCTTCTGTTGAGACGCTAGAATCCGTTGCCCAGTACGTGGTTGCTGGAACACCTGTCTCTTTACGTCAGAAGCGTAAACCTGGCTCCTCTCCTTCCTCCTCCCCGGCGGGTAAGAAGGCTTCGCTTTCTTCCTCGGCCCCTACTTCTGCCTCTCTCGCTCCTTCCCCTCCCATTTCGGTGGTTGCGACCCCTGTTCCTGCTATGGAGGTTTCTTTAGCCCCCACTTCCCTCTCAGTTGCTGCCCTTGATGAGGTACGCTCCCCTCTTTCTACCCCTCCTCTTCCTGCTGCTGTCCTTGCCTGCTCCTCTCCGTTGTCTCCTCCTCCTCCTCCGGACCCAGCCCGCCCAACTCTAATCTGTTCTCCCGTTTCCTTCCCTCCGTCTTTGCTCAGGTAACCCATGCCCCCTAACCCTGACTTTGCTGACCCTGATCCCGACCCTGATATTCTTTAACGTGCTCTGTTGCTCTTTCGCCTTTGTTTCTTCCTTGTTCTCTGTTTTTGTCCTTTCTCTTCTCGTCGTTGTCCATTCTTCAATGGAACGTTCGAGGTTATTACGCCAATTTCCTCGAACTCCAACTTCAGATTTCGCGGTTTTCGCCCCTTTGTGTCTGTCTCCAGGAGCCAATGCTTGGTGCTCGTCCTAGTCGTTTTCGTGGCTATTCGTTTCTCTCCCCCCCTCCAGCCGTTGCTGGGGCTTCTAATTCTTCTGCTCTCTTGATTCGTGCTGATGTTCCCTTTGTTCCTTTACCTTTTCCTTCGCCTCTCCATTGTTCTGCTGCTCGTATCTTTGTGGGGAAATGGTACACAGTTTGTTCCATTTATCTCCCCTGGAGTGTCCCGCTTTCTCTTCCTGATTTGAAACACCTCCTAGACTCCTTACCGGAGCCTGTGCTCCTGCTGGGTGACTTCAATTGTCGTTATTCTCTTTGGGGTGATGTCCTGACGAATACCCGGGGTCGCCTTCTTGAGCCGTTTCTCCTCTCTTCTTCCCTGTCTCCTCTGAATTCTGGTGAGCCCACTCATTTGGACTCTCGGACTCGCACCCTTTCCTGTATTGATCTTTCTCTCTGCTCTTCTTCTCTTTACTTAGATTTCACGTGGCAGGTTCTTGATGACCTCCATGGCAGTGTTCATTTCCCAATCCTTGTTTCATTTTTCTCGTTTCGCCCTTCCCTCTCTTTTCCTAGGTGGGAGTTTGCTAAAGCGGAATGGAACCTATTTACCCTCAGTGCTGCTCTCTCTGACCTCTCCCTTCTGCCTCTCCCTCGTGCTCTCATCCTTTTTCATGACACTGTCTTCGACGCTGCCTTCCGCTCTATTCCTCGCTCTTCCTCTCGGGGTCCACGGAAGTGCGTGCCCTGGTGGAATGCGGACTGTACTCGGGCTGTCCGCTGTAAGCGTGCAGCCTGGAAGAGGCACCGCCGTCGGCAGACGACCGATTCTTTTCTTTTCTTTCGGAAAGCGAGTCCGTACGGCTAAACGTGAATGTTGGACTTCTTATGTCTCCACAATTACGTCCGAAATTCCCCTGCCACAGATCTGGAGGCGTATCCACAAGTTTGCGGGTAAGATCGTTCCCGATGTTTCCCCGGTCCTTCACCTCTGTGGTACTCTTGTGGCGGACCCGTTACAGGTCGCTACCGAACTGGGTTCTCACTTTTCTTCTGTTAGCTCTGGTCTTCATCTTCCCCAATCTTTCCTTCTTCGTAAACCTGTCCTTGAGTCTCGTCCTTTAGATTTTTCATTCGTCTTCGACTTTCCTATAACGATCCCTTCTCTCTCTGAACTTCGTTCTGCCCTGGCCCTCTGCGGTTCTACGGCGGCGGGCTCCGATGGTATTCATAATGAGATGCTTCACCATCTCCCTCCGTGCACGTCTCAGTATTTACTGAGTCTGTATAATCGGATCAGGGAGTCGTCGTCAGTCACTGAGGACTGTCTCGATGCCGTTGTCCTCCCTGTTCGCAAACCAGGGTCTCTGGGAACTTCCCCTAAGGACTTTCGCCCTATTGCCCTCACAAGTTGTGTCTGCAAACTCTTTGAACGTATGGTTAACGTTCGTCTGATGTGGTTCCTGGAACACCATCACCTCCTCTCCCCTTCTTAATTTGGTTTCCGCAAGTGCCGCAGCACGACAGATGTCCTGGTGAACTTGGAGGTCTATATTCGTACTGCTTTTGCTGCGAAGACCTCCGTTGTTGCCGTCCTTTTTGACCTGGAAAAGGCTTACGACACCACTTGGCGGTATCATATTCTATCTCAGCTTCATTCTTTTGGCCTTCGTGGTCATCTCCCTCTCTTTCTCCGCAGCTTCCTCTCGTCGTTCCTTTCGGGTGCGCCTTGGTACCGCTCTCTCTGCATCTTTTCAGCAATACGAAGGTGTGCCCCAGGGTAGTGTTCTGAGCACTACTCTTTTTCTGGTTGCCCTCAATGGTCTTCTTTCCTCTCTTCCTTCAGGTGTCTTCTCTGCTCTCTATGTCGATGATCTTACCCTTTGCTGTCAGGGTGATGATTCACCTCTCCTTCAGCCCCGGCTTCGACTTGTAATTGATGCCTTGTCGTCTTGGGCCACTGATCATGGCTTCAAGTTCTCTACTTCTAAGACTTTTACTCGGAAATGGGTCGTTCTTCGTCCCTCTTTGTCACTTTATGGTCATCCCCTTGAGTACAAAGATTCCGCAAAGCTTTTGGGGTTATTCGTTGACACTCGTTTGTCTTGGTGTCCCCATATCTCTTACCTCCGTGTTGAGTGCTCTAAGGCCCTTACCCTTCTTCGGGTCTTGTCCCATACTTCTTGGGGGGCAGATAGGCGCACTCTCCTTGCTTTACATTCCTCTCTCGTCCTGTCTAAGCTCGATTATGGTTGCCCTGCTTACTCGTCTGCTTCTCCTTCTACTCTTCGCCGTCTTGATGCTTTGCACCATACTGGGTTGCGCCTCAGTTCTGGTGCCTTTCGTTCGACTCCCGTCCTTAGCTTGTATGTTGACACTGGCTTCCTGTCTATCCAAGACCGCCGTGAACGCTATTGTCTTCGCTATCTTGCGCGGTCCTTACAACATCCTTCCTCTCGCCTCTGTCGTGCTTTAACCTTTACCCCTCGTGCGGTTCCTGTTCCTCTTCACCACCTCCCTCTTTCTGTCCGGTTATCTCGCCTACAGGATTCTCTTTCCGTTCATATTTCTAATGTTTCTCCTCATGTTGTTCCTTCTTTGCCCCCGTGGAGAGTCCCTCTTCCGTGGTTTTGTACTTCCTTGACCCGTATCACTAAAGCTTTTACCCCTCCTACGGTTCTAAAACGCCTTTTCCATGAGCACTTTTCTTCTCACTCCCGCTCCGTTTCTGTCTTCACCGATGGGTCTAAGTCAGCGGACGGTGTTGGCTACTCTGTTGTTTTTCCTGATCACACTTATATGTGTCACTTACCTCCGGAGACTAGCATCTTTACAGCGGAGCTTTATGCTATTCTCTATGTTCTTCGTCTCCTGCTTTCTCGTTGTCAGTCTTCCTTTGTAGTTGTTGTTGACTCTCGTAGTGCCCTCATGGCTCTCGGGTCCTATAATCCGGTTCATCCAGTAGTTGTCGAGATCCAGCATTGGCTGTTTCTTGTTCACAGTAAATTTAAGTCGGTTGAGTTTTGTTGGGTTCCCAGCCATATTGGTGTGTCTTTAAATGAGCGTGCGGATGCTGCCGCCAAGGAAGCTGTCCGCTCTTGTCCGGTCTCTCGTAAAGGTATTCCATATTCCGACTTTTACCCGGTTATCCATTCCTCCATCCTTACCCGTTGGCAGGCTTCTTGGTCGTCTGTTACTGGTAACAAACTACGTACTCTTAAATGTTGTGTTTCCTCGTGTCCGTCCTCCTTCCACCGTAACCGGCGATGGGAAACAGCTCTGGCGAGGTTGCGTATTGGCCATACTCGCTTAACCCATGGTCACTTGATGGAGCGCCGCCTAGCTCCTTATTGTCCTAGTTGCATTGTCCCTCTTACGGTCGTGCATGTCCTTCTAGAATGTCCTGACTTCCAGGACGAGCGTGTGTCTTGCTTTCCGACCGCCCCTCGCGGTCACCTGTCCCTTAATAGAATTCTTGGTGACTCGGATACTTTTGATATCGTTCGCCTTATGCGTTTTTGTTCTCGTATTGGCATCCTTGGTGATATTTAGCGCCCTCTGATTATTTTGCGCATTTGATGGTGCTACATAGCCTTCCCGGTTTGGTGCCTTCTTTTGATCATTACTTACTTACTTACTCACGACGCACCCCTAGGGGGCCCCGGCATGATGGGCAATGACTTCTTGTTGGGTGTCCTGCCTCTAATTGTGGCTCCATGGGAGGTATGGGGGGCACATTCGTGAATTAATATTTTTCTCTTCGTACCTATGTCTAATTCTGTTCCTCATTTACTTTCTCAGGCTCGTGTGGTGGGCAACAAAGCCCCCGAGTCGGTCCGTATTGGAAGACCGGGCTCTGTAGCCTCTTCTACATTGGGCCCTGACCTTGCTCCTCCTTTGGCCTCTCCTGACTACTTCCCTCGGCTCCCCTCCCTCCTCTGTGGTTGGGTCGAGCCCCAAGCCCCCAGTGGTGACTACCTCGTCCCCTGGCACGGCTCAGTCTCTTGTTGTGACTACTGTGGCTTTTAACCCCTCTCTGGGGGTTCTCAACGCCGTCCTAGACACGGCCGCACTCACTCGATTCCTTCCCGTTCTGATGCATATCAAGCATTGTTTGGTCCTGCTTCGTGGGGCAAATACTTTGATCTCCACCCTCTTGATTCTGCATCTCCTGACGATTTCTCCCTACATAGGCACCTTGTTGATAAAGTGGGTGCCTCTGTCACCATCAACCCCACCCGTCTCGATACATGTGTCGTTGCTGCTCCTTCTCAGGATGCGGCCTCCCGCTAGGCTGCTTTATCCTGCTTTGGTGAAACCCCTGTTCGGGTCTCCAAAAACGCTTGGTTGAATGCCAGTGTTGGCACTATTCTCCTCCTGCCCCATGTTGCGATCGGTGTTCGGATTCTGCAGCACTGCTATGATATTCAGCATATCCTTGAGGCCCAGGGCCATTCAGTCCTCCGGGTAGACACGTTTACTCGTTCCCCTCGCGGTCGTTGCCATCAACCCCTTCGGGTTGTGAAGATTACCTTCGATGGTAGGACCATTCCACCCTGTGTCATTCTTGCTGGTGCCTGGTGCTCTGTCCAAGAGTACATTCCTTCTCCTAGGCTCTGTAACAAGTGCTGGAGGTCTGGGCATGGTGCCCTCCGCTGCTCTGGGTCTGTCTTTGTCCTTTGTATGGGGGCGAAGGTCACTAAGTCGGAGTGCTCTTCTCCCCAGGCTCGTTGCCTCAACTGCAGTGAGGCCCATCCTGCCTTCTCCCGTGCGTGTCTCCATTACAAGCCTGAGGCAGCTGTCCTCAACCTGAGGCACCAGGAGCGTTTATCTTTTCCTGAGGCGAGGCGCCAGGTTCGCCAGCTCCCGCCTTATGCTAACGTCTCTTATGCTCGCGTGTTGCGATCTTCCTCTCCTCGTCCTTCCCACGTTCCTCAGACAAGTAACCGTTTCCGGGCATTGGAACCTGATATGCCCACTGCCCCCTCCTCTGTTCCTTAGAGTTCTGTCCCGAAGGGTCCCCCTCCTGGTCCTTTATCTCGGGTTCCCCTTCTTTCTACCCGGTCTGTCATGTCGCCTGTGTCCTCTTCCTCGTCTCCCTCCAATCCTCCTCCCCATCCTTCCCCTCCGTCTATTGACTCTCCCCGCCGCCTGTAGGTGCGGGCTGATGTCCATCGCTCTCCAAACGGCCGTCGTGTGTGCTCTCGTTCAGCTTCTGTTGAGACGATGGAATCCGTTGCCCAATATGTGGTTGCTGGGACACCTGTGTCTTTAAGTGAGAAGCGTAAGCCTGGTTCCTCTCCTTCCTCCTCCCCACCGGGTAAGAAGGCTTCGCTTTCTTCCTCGTCCCCTACTTCTGCCTCTATCGCTCCTTCCCCTCCCATTTCAGTGGTTGTGCCCCCTGTTCCTGCTATGGAGGTTTCTTTGGCCCCCGCTACCCTCTAGGTTGCTGCCCTTGATGAGGTGCGCTCCCCTCTTCCTACCCCCCCCCCCCTCTTTCTCTTGCTGTCCTTGGATGCTCCTCTCGGTTGTCTCCTCTTCCTCCTCCTCCGGACCCCACCCATCCACCTCTGGTCTGTTCTCCCGCTTCCTTCCCTCCATCTTTGCTCAGTTTACCCATGCCCCCTAACCCTGACTTTGCTGACCCTGATCCCGACCCTGATCTTCTTTTACGTGCTATGTTGCTCTTTCGACTTCGTTTCTTCCTTGTTCTCTGGTGTTGTCCTTTCTCTTCTCGTCG
The DNA here is from genome assembly GCF_040958095.1 of Procambarus clarkii. Lineage (NCBI taxonomy): Eukaryota > Metazoa > Arthropoda > Malacostraca > Decapoda > Cambaridae > Procambarus > Procambarus clarkii. The sequence goes on along the minus strand of NC_091203.1, from coordinate 10,227,015 downwards.
ATGTCTATTCTTCAATGGAACGTTCGAGGTTATTACGCCAATTTCCTTGAACTCCAACTTCTGATTTCGCGGTTTTCGCCCCTTTGTGTCTGTCTCCAGGAGCTGATGCTTGGTGCTCGTCCTGGTCGATTTCGTGGCTATTCCTTTCTCTCCCCCCCAGCTGTTGCTGGGGCTCCTAATGCTTCTGCTCTCTTGATTTGCTCTGATGTTCCCTTTGTCCCCTTACTTTTTCCTTCGCCTCTCCATTGTTCTGTTGCTCGTATCTTTGTGGGGAAATGGTACACAGTTTGTTCCATTTATCTCCCCCGAGTTTCCCGCTTTCTCTTCCTGATCTGAAACGCCTACTGGACTCCTTGCCGGAGCCTGTGCTCCTGCTGGGTGACTTCAATTGTCGTCATTCTCTTTGGGGTGATGTTTTGACGAACACCCGAGGTCGCTTTCTTGAGCCGTTTATCCTCTCTTCTGCCCCTGTCTTTTCTGAATTCTGGTGAGCCCACGCATTTGAACTCTCGGACTCGCACACTTACCTGTCTTGATCTTTCTCTTTGCTCGTCTTCTCTTTACTTAGATTTCACGTGGCAGGTTCTTGATGACCTCCATGGCAGTGACCATTTCCCCATCCTTGTTTCCTTTTTCTCTTTTTGCCCTCCCCTCTCCTTCCCTAGGTGGCAGTTTGCGAAAGCGGAATGGAACCTATTTACCCTCAGTGCTGCTCTCTCTGAACCCTCCCTTCTGTCTCTCCTCCTTTTTCATTACGCTGTCTTCGACGCTGCCCTCCACTCTATTCCTCGCTCTTTCTCAAGGGGTCCATGGAAGTGCGTTCCCTGGTGGGATGCAGATTGTGCTCGGGCTGTCCACTGTAAGCATGCAGCCTGGAAGACACCGCCGTCGGCAGACAGCCAATTCTTTTCTTTCGGAAGGCGAGTGCGGTGGCCCATAGGGCTATCCGTATGGCTAAACTTGGATGTTGGGCATCTTATGTCTCCACCATTACGCCCGAAACTCCTCTGCCACATATCTGGAATCGTATCCACAAATATAGCGAGTAAATTCGTTCCCGATGTTTCACCTGTCCTTCACCTCTGTGGTACTCTTGTGGCAGACCCGTTGCAGGTTGCTACTGAACTGAGTTCGTACTTTTCTTCTGTTAACTCTGGTCTTCATCATCCCCAATTTTTCCTACTTCGTAAATCTGTCCTTGAATTTCGTCTTTTCGATTTCTGCACTCGACTTCGACTTCCCTATAACGATCCCTTCTCTCTCTCTCAACTTCGTTCTGCCCTGGCTCTCTGCGGTTCTACGGCAGCGGGCTCCGATGGCATTCATTATGAGATGCTTCGCCATCTCCCCCCTTGCACGTTTCAATATTTACTAAGTTTGTATAATCGGATCTTGGAGTCGTCGTCAGTCCCTGAGGATTTGCTCCATGCCATTGTCCTCCGTGTTTGCAAACCAGGGTCTCTGGGAACTTCCCCTAAGGACTTTCGCCCTATTGCCCTTACAAGTTGTGTCTGCAAACTCTTAGAACGTAAGGGTAACGTTCGTCTAATGTGGTTCCTTGAACACCAGCACCACCATCTCCCCTTCTCAATTTGGTTTCCGCATGTGCCGTAGCAGAACAGATGTCTTGGTGAACTTGGAGGTCAATATTCGTACTGCTTTTGCTGCGAAGACCTCCGTTGTTGTCGTCCTTTTTGACCTGGAAAAGGCTTACGACACCACTTGGCATTATCATATTCTATCCCAGCTTCATTCTTTTGGCCTTCGTGGTCATCTCCCTCTTATATCTCCGCAGCTTCCTCTCTCGTCGTTCCTTTCAGGTGAGGCTTGGTATCGCTCTCTCTGCCTCTTTTCAGCAAAACGAAGGTGTGCCCCAGGGTAGTGTTCTGAGCACTACTCTTTTTCTGGTTGCCCTCAATTGTCTTCTTTCCTCTTTTCCTTCAGGCATCTTCTTCACTCTTAATGTCGATGATTTACCGTTTGCTGTCAGGGTGATGATTCGCCTCTCCTTCAACGCCGGCTTCAACTTGCGATTGATGCCATGTCATCTTGGGCCACCGATCATGGCTTAAAGTTCTTTTCAGCTGAGACTTGTGCCATGACTTTTACGCAGAAACGGGTCGTTCTTCGTCCCTCCTTGTCACTTTATGGTCATCCCCTTGAGTACAAAGATTCCGCGAAGCTTTTGGGGTTATTCGTTGACACTTGTTTGTCTTGGTCTTCAAATATCTCTTTCCTCCGTGTTGAGTGCCTAAGGCCCTCGCCCTCCTTCGGATATTGTCCCATACTTCTTGGGGAGTGGATAGGCGCACTCTCCTTGCTTTACATTCCCCTCTCGTTCTGCCTAAGCTCGATTATCGTTGCCCTGCTTACTCATCTGCTTCTCCTTCTACTCTTCACCGTCTTGATACTTTGCACCATGCTGGGTTGCGCTTCAGTTCTGGCGCCTTTCGTTCGACTCCCGTCCTCAGCTTGTATGATGAAACTGGCTTCCTGTCTCTCTAGAATCGCCGTGATCGCTACAGTCTTCGCTATCTTCCGGGATCCTTACAGCATCATCAGTCTCGCCTCTATCGTGCTTTGACTTTTACCCCTCCTGTAGTTCCTGTTCCTCTTCATCACCTTCCTCTTTCTGTCTGTTTGTCTCGCTTACAAGATTCTCTTTCATTATGTATTACTAATGTTTCTCCTCGTATTGTTCCATCCTTGCCCCCGTGGAGGGTCCCCCTTCCCAAATTTCGTACTTCTCTGACCTGCATCACTAAAGCTTTTACCCCTCCTACAGTTCTGAAACGCCTCTTCCTTGAGCACTTTTTTTCTCACTCCCACTCCGTTCCCATCCTCACCGACGGGTCAAAGTCTGCTGACAATGTGAGCTACTCTGTTGTATTTCCTGACCATACTTATATGTGTCGCCTTCCTCCAGAGGCTAGCATCTTCACAGTAGAACTCTATGCTATTCTCTATGCTCTTCGTCTCCTGCTTTCCCGGTGTCAATCCTCCTTCGTGGTGGTAGTAGACTCTCGTAGTGCCCTCATAGCTTTAGGGTCCTTTAATCCGGTCCACCCGGTGGTCATCGAGTTTCAACATTGGCTGTTTCTTATCTCCAGTAAATTTAAGTCAGTTGTGTTTTGCGGGGTTCCCAGCCATGTTCGTATCTCTTTAAATGAGCATGCGGATGCTGCCGCTAAGGATGCTATCCGCACTTGTCCCATCTCCCATAAAGGTATTCCTTATTCCGACTTTTACCCAGTTATTCATGCCTCCATCCCTGCCCGCTGTCAGAGTTGTTGGTCTTCTGTTATTGGTAACAAACTGCATACTCTTAAGTTGTGTGTCCCAGTGGCCTTCCTCCTGCCACCGTAACCGGCGGTGGAAAACGGCTCTGGCTAGGTTATGTATTGGCCATACCTGTTTAACTCATGGTCACTTAATGGAGCGCCACCCTGCTCCTTATTTTCCAAATTGCATTGTCCCTCTTACGGTCGTACATATCCTTGTTGAATGTCCTGACTTCGAGGACGAGTGTGTGTCCTGTTTTCCGACCGTCCCCCACGGTCGTTTGTCCCTCGATAGAATTCTTGGCGACTCGAATACTTTTGATATTGTTCGCCTTATGCGTTTTTGTTGTCGTATTGGCATTCTTGGTGATATTTAGCACCCTCTGATTATCCCGCACATTTGATGGTGCTACATAGCTTTCCCGGTTTGGTGCCTTCTATTGATAATTACTTACTTACTTGAAGATAGGCACATGAAAGGCTTGAAGCAGCCTGGGGTAGCTAAGCCCCACACGGTACCATAGTTACAACACAATACACTTAAGGATGCCCAAAACACTGGCTTAGACTACTCAATAACTACAACTTTTGCCAGAGACCGGTTACACGGGTTTATACTTAGAGAATCACTGTCTACTAAGGTAAGGGAAAGAGAGGAGGAGTAGGAGGAGGAGGAGGAGAATGGAGACAGAGCCACACAGGGACGATGTTGCCACAAGCACAGCCAGACCAGAGAAGACCGGTTACACGGGGTTATAACCATGCTACCAAGTAGCATGGTTATGAGGTAGCCATGCTACCTCTTACTCTAATCGCTGCCGGCCGGATACTCAGCTGATAGTACAGCAGCCATCATTCCAAGTTTACTCAGACATTCTTAACTATTTAGTTTAATCATTTCTAAACATTGCTGATAACTAGTTCAATATAATATTTAATAATCAACAAGCACAGAGTCTTAATGCTCTGTGAGAAACAAGATTTGTCTTATGTCTGGCAAGGAAGACGTGAACAAAGGTATGAAACGCTTCAAATATGAACGTTATGTTAACTAACTATCCTTCTCACAAGATTATTTGTAACTCAGTTTGACCTCTGGTTTCCACTAAGAACCAAAGGTCATAACACTATCTACCTATCTACCCCACTATTTTTTATACATCTTGATTCTAGCTGGTGGCCCTTCTCATTAATACTCCAGACACCTCATAACAAGTAGCAAACTCATAACAAGTGGTTGGCCTGACCGGGAGGAACTTTTTAATTGTAAAAAAATGGATTTTTGAGTGCCAAAACTAAAATTCTTGCTTTCTGCAGAAAGGCTGTGTGGTAGCCTAGGGTCCAGCTCAACTAGCAAAGGATATATCTTGCACTGACTGGACACCCAGCTGGATCACCTCACGATTGAGGTAAGTGTGGCCTTGTGATAGGAGCCGTGCAATTTTTTTGTTTTTTCCCAATTTTTATTTTTTATTTTTTACTTTGGCTAGGAGCTAGATTAATTGGTGATGGCGGCAAAATTGCAGGAACTGGCAAATGTGACCCCTTCAGTGGTAGAAATTAAGAACCTCACCAAATCTAATTTAGTATTGTCAGGCAAGGAATTTGGCCTCAAGTTAAATGACACTGATAAAAAGTGGATTTGGTGAATGAAATCTTACAACATTGCATAGACCAAGAACTATTGCCAAGTGATACACCTTTATGCCAGGCCAGTCCAGCAGAAAGTGTAGCTAGTAGGAATATGGAGCTAGAATTACAACTAGCCCAATTAAGACTGGCAGAGCAAAAGGCTGGAGTAACAGAGCAAGAGGCAAAATTGTTAGAGGAAAATGCTAAAGTAGAGGAACAAAGGCTCAAAAATGAGGCGGAAAGAATTAGAGCAAATACCGTTGTACCACCACCTGCCGGGGACTCAAACCCCAGGCATTATGATAAAAAGCATAACTTGCCTGAATTTTTAAAGTCAGGCCCTGAAAGATTTTTCAACCATTTTCAGAGATTGGCCATGTCCATGAACTGGCCAGAGGAAGAGTGGGTTTAAATCCTACAGGGAAGACTTAGAAGTAAGGCCCAAGATATTTTTATAAATGTCGTACCTAGTAGCCAGAACGCACTTCTTGGCCTACTATATAAGGCCCGATTTGGCTAATAGGCCGAGTTATTTTCTTTATTTTCAATAAATTGTTTCAAAATAGTTTATTTGAATTATTATTATTATATTACATTAGAAACATAAATTATTGACTTAGTTGTGTTAGTTTAGGTTAGGTTTAGATAGGTTACGTTAGATTAGGTAAGGTTGGTTAGGTTCGGTCATATATCTATGTTAGTGTTAACTCAAATTTCATCAACTTCACTTATAAATAATGAAATGGACAGATTTATCATTTCATAAGAAAAAATGACAAAAATATATAAATTCAGGAAAACTTGGCTTATTAGGCAAATCGGGCCTTGCATAGTAGGCCGAGTACGACGTTCTGGCTACTAGGTACAACATAACCATGCCTGACGGCGATTGTTTTGATTATAGTTAAGTCAGGGAACGGATCTTGAGGGCATATGAAATTACACCTGAAGCTCACCGCCAAGCTTATCGCAACCTAAGGCCTACTCACAACCAACCTCACTGAATTTGCTAATGAACAAATAAGATTGTTTGAAAAATGGATTTGATCGGCTAAAGCCGAAACATGGGAGGCACTCAAAAATTTTGTTTTAGCAGAGAATTTTATAGATAATATGCCAGAGCCTGTAGCACGGTACCTTTCAGGAAGGACAGAGGTAGATTCTAATTTTATGGATTTGGCAAAGATGGCAGAGAACTACCAATTGGCGGGCAAAAGGCCCAATAAAAATAATTATAGCCCACATATTAACAAAACTTGTACCCACAGTCAGTCCAGACCAGCCCATTCTAACCCTATAACTAATGCACCTTCTGTTTCAGACATAACTAACTGTTAAATTGTCTAGCTCCATGACACCTAAGGGTGAACCAAAGGGCAATCCTGTTAGTAATTCCTTTTCTCCCCGACGAGTCTGTGGTCACTGTAAACGTGCAAACCACATTACTAGCTGTTGTTGGTAACTGCACCCGGAAAAAAAAAACATTGCTCTTGTGGTGACACAGAGCTTGAGGCCTTCTGAAGGGTTAGGAAGTAAGACCTCCAACCCACAGTGGTTGGACCTGCTTACCCCATTCTTATCGAAAAGGAGACTTTTGTTATCAGAGGGCTCTTCCTGGAAGGACGTGGTGATCTTCAGAGACACTGGTGCCATCCAGACTTTAATCTTGGAGAGTGCGTTGCAAGGTGCCAACACTCTCGACACTGGAGAGGTAGTAATGGTCGAGGGTGTCACTAGTGATACTCGAGCAGTACCCCTCCGTAAGGTTATCCTGGAATCTGATTTCCACAAGGGTGTTTGTACAGTCAGAGTCACTTTTAACCTACCTTTCCCTAATGTTGATGTAATATTGGGTAATGATTTAGCGGGGAATAAGGTAAGACTCCAGACTGCCTATTATGTTGCCTACCCCTAAGGTTTTCACTCGGAGGTTAATGTTGTGTACCCTGTGTGCACGGTGACCAGGTCTATGGGACTTAAATGTAAAGGCAGCCCTGTAATTGCCAAGGTGGTAAATCCCGAGGACACGAGGACCTTTCCGAGTGGTGAAAGCCAAGTGAACCTTGCGGACACATTCATGGCCTGACTCGATGAAGAGGCAGAGGACATTGTGCAGAACCTACCATTGCCGCCTACCGAGAGTAGTGAGGAGGTGGAGGAGAACGCTGTTGAGCCTCGGCCAATAGCATCTGACCAAGGCATGGCCGCCTCCTTCAGTGATTTACAGAAAGATGATCACAGTCTTGCAGAATGTCACGATGTAGCTCTCTCTAAGGAGGAGATTGTAGATGCAGCAACCGGGTACTATTTTACTGATCAGATTTTGATGAGAAAATGGAGACCACAGAATTCTCCCTTGTCAAATAAGTAGGAGGTAGTCCACCAGGTTATGGTGCCTACCTGCTATAGAAAGTTTTGACAGCTGCTCGTGATGATCCTATGGAAGGGGGGGACATCAAGGTATTAATATCACTTATCACAAAATCTTTAAACAGTTCTTTTGGCCCAAACTGAAAAGTGATGTGGCAAAATTTTGTAAGGCATGTATTCATTGTCACCTTGTTGGGAAACCAAACCAGACACCACCTAAAGCTCCTCTAAGGCCTATTGCCGTGCTAGAGGAACCATTTTCTCACGTGGTAATGGACTGTGTTGGTCCATTACCAAGAACTAAGTCTGGAAATATTTACTTAATCAGGATGATGTGTATCACGACCCGTTACCCTGAGGCTTTTGCTGTAAGGAACATCCGAGCAAAGACTGTTGATGCTCGTATGTTGCAATTTTTTTCTACTTTTGGACTGACTCGGATCGTGCAAACCGACAATGGTACTAATTTTAAGTCTGACATTTTTTAACAAATCTGTAAGGACCATGGAATAACTCATAAGGTTTCTAGCCCATACCATCTACAGAGTCAGGGGGTAATTGAGGGGTTCCATCAAACCCTTAAGCAGATGCTGAAGACATCGTGCGAGAATTCTCACCAATCCTGGGATTAGAACTTGCCTTATGTTTTGTTTGCTGTTCGAGAGGGGTTACAAAGTTCACTGGGTTGTTCTCCTTTTGAGTTAGTCTTTGGCCATAAGGTTCGTGGAACGCTGCAAATTTTACAGGAGAATCTGTAAGGGAACGTAACGTTGACCAAAGGTTCAGCTTTCTTTGCACAACACCACCAGAGACTCAGGGACTGCAAGGCGGCTGCACTAGAGTATCTTGGGAGGGGCCCAAGAAAATATGAGAGAACGACACGATGCTAAGGCTAAGTTGCGGGTATTTCAGCCTGGTGACCCTGTCCGGGTATTAAAGCTTCGACTAGGGAACAATATGTCTCACAAGTACGAAGGCCCCTATATTGTAACAGGAAAGGTTGGGGACCTCACATACAAAGTAAGGCACTCTAACAAACGTGTCCAGGTGATGCTCGTACACTTGAACCGGCTGAAGAGGTTCCAGGGCCCCAGGCCCGTCGCTCTAACCAATGTTTCCTTTTCTAGTGATGGAGGGGATGATTGTTCTGGGGACCCAAGTAATCTCATTCTCAATAATTCTAGTTCTGTGAATGCTGTGGAGGACGGACTGTCCCATTTGCAGATGGCCCAACGTGAGGAGGTGCAGTCGTTACTTGACGAATTATCCAGTCTGTTTGGGGGGGTCCCGACCCAGACTGATGCCATCTACCATGATGTCAAGTTGACGGACTACACCCCCATTTGCCATCAACCCTATCAGATGAGTCCGGAAGAAAAGGCCATCGTGCAGAATGAAGTCGCCTTCCTGCTCCAGCACGGCCTCATCCGGCCGAGCCAGGGCTCTTGGTGCTCGCCCTGCCTTTTGGTCCCCAAACCAGACGTCTCCTGGCGATTATGCACTGACTATCGGCAACTCAACAAGGTGACCATCGTGGATGCTTATCCGCTGCCCCTCCTACAAGACTGCATCGACGAGATCGGAAATGCCACGTACTTCTTGAAATTCGATCTCTTGAATGGATACTATCAGATCCCGGTCACCGAACGTGCCAGGCAACTAACTGCATTCGTAACACCCGATGGTGTCTTCGAGTATCAAGTGTTACCGATCGGCTTGCATAATGCCCCTGACACGTTCCAGAGTCTAATGAACTCTCTGCTCGCTAATGTGCCAAATTGTCTGCCGTATTTAGATGACATTGTGCTTTTTGATAGTAATTGGACTGACCACATGGCTAGGTTATGCCTGTTGTTCACAGTTCTGAATCGTGCAAACCTAACTTTAAATGCTAAAAAGTGCCATTTTGGCCAAGGCACAGTGACGTACCTTGGTTATGAAGTGGGCCAAGGAAAAGTGTTACCTCGGCAAGATAAAATCAGTGCCAATCTGGAGTATCCAGTGCTTCGTTTTAAAAAGGACGTTCAAAGGTTTATCGGTATGTGTGCGTACTACCGGCACTTTTGTCAGAACTTTTCCAGTGTTGCCACTCCTCTCATGCACTTGTTGTGGAAGGCCATTAAATTTCAGTGGTCAACAAACTGTGCAGAAGCATTTAAAAATTTGAAATTGATCTTAACTTCCGCCACAGTGCTCGATTGTCTAAGGTTTGACCGACTGTTTAAAATTCATATTGTCGCATCTGACACGGGTGCTGGTGCAGTGTTGTTGCAAACTGGGGATGATCAAGTGAACCACCCAGTATACTATTACTCTGAGATATTTGACAAGGCGCAACGCAATTATTCATTGGTAGAAAAAGAGTCGTTGGCATTAGTGTTAACATGTAAAAAGTTTGAAGTATGTCTAACAGGTAATATAGTGGAAGTATACACGGACCATAACCCACTAGTGCTCTAAAACCAGATGAAGGCAAAAAATAAACGCATCCTCAGGTGGGCACCTACTGGACTTCAATCTTTCCATTACCGTTTATGCCCGAAACGCTTTGCGTAATAGTGGCTTTAGGCATTGTATGTACTAGCTCTACCTATAAGTCAACCAATCTTTGTAAAAATTTCTTGTATGTATGTACCTTACCTAACTAAACATTTATTTATTTATTTATTTATTTACCCACCTACCGGCCGGCTCAACGTGATAGCCTATGCACTGTCCTGGTTACCTGAGTAATATTCATCAGAGCCACAGGAAGCCATATACCAGCTGTCATGCTTTAGTTATTTTTTTTTTAGGTTCTTCTGTGACATTAAATATTCCTTGTCAAATTTATTTATTTCCCCGTTTTTTTTTTTTTTTTGTATGTGCTTTTTCTTTCACAGAATTCCTTTGTGTGCTTTTCTTTCAAAAAACTTATTTTTGTGTGCTTTTTCTTTCTTTCCCAGAATTCCTTTATGCTTTTTCTTGCAGAGAAATTTTTGTTTTGGTTGATTTTCTTTTATTACATAGATTTTCCTCATTATTCTCTGTATGCTCTTACAAAAAATATGACTACTATTCTAGTAGTCACATTTTTTTTTCTCTGATGAGGGGGAGGAATGTTACGATCCTGGGTTCTTAGTGGAAACCAGAGGTCAAACTGAGTTACAAATAATCTTGTGAGAAGGATAGTTAGTTAACATAACGTTTATACTTGAGGCGTTTCATTCCTTTGTTCATGTCTTCCTTGCCAGACGTAAGACGAATCTTGTTTCTCACAGAGCATTAAGACTCTGTATTTCTTGATTAATAAATATATTATTGAACTAGTTATCAGCTATGTTTAGAAATGATTAAACTAGTAAAGAATGTCTGAGTAAACTTGGAATGATGGCTGCTGTACGATCAGCTGAGTATCTGGCCGGCAGCGATCAGAGTAAGAGGTAGCAGGGCTCTAGGTTGGTCTTCTCTGGTCTAGCTGTGCTTGTGGCAACATCGTCCCTGTGTGGCTCTGTCTCCATTCTCCTCCTCTTTCTCCCCTTCCCTTACATTAGTCTACAGTGGTTCTCTAAGTTAAGTATAAC